>NW_021167079.1:3408123-3593892 GCF_003711515.1 Sodiomyces alkalinus F11 | reverse complement strand
AGAATTTCCGGTTTAGGACTTCGGCCTTCTCTGCGTATATAGTTACCGGGTAATCGCTATTATCTTAGCATAATAGTAGCACCGATAAGGGGTCCGGTAGTATACTCCCTTTAATTTATATCTATTTCTATAGCCGCTAAAAAAAGCTATCGTCTTTTCCGGTTAAGTAGACTAGGTGCTATTAGTATATCCGCTTTGCTACCGCCACGGCCTTATCTTAGCGCCTCTCCGCTTCCTAGAACTTATCCTATCGGTTCCGGGACTTCCTGGATATATATCTACGGTAAAAGCGCCTTACTTCGTAGGTAAGGGCGGTTAGCTCCGCGTTCTACTAGGGGGTAGATAGGCGTCTAGGGGTACCCCTATAGCGGCGCGGCGTGGCCTTATCGGCTATATTTATGAGGTCTGCTATTAGGTTATCCAGTACTAAGTCAATATCTTCTAGTAATATAAGGGGGCCGGTCTACTATAGCCGTGTAGCGAGCTAGGGGACCTATAAGGGGTTAAAGTCTTTCTAAACCTAGCAGGGCCCGGCTAGGTCCCGCGGTAGTATTATCGCGGTAGTCGGTAAGGTGTCCGTCTTTATAAGGATTCAGGCTATCTATAAGTAGTGGTTAGACCCGATAACGGTCTTATCCGGGCCGCTAAAGTCGTAGCGGAGCCCTTACGTTACCTATATAAGGTCGATAGTGCTAGCACGCCGGCTCGGGCAGTGCTATATAGTTATTGCGGGGGGGGTTACTAGGTTAAGGTTCTACCGGGTCGTAAGGGTAAGCAGGGTATCGGTTTAGGGGTAATACCGCGGTAGCTATAACTATAAGGGGTAGTATAGGTTAAAGTCCTCTATAAGGATATATTAGCCCCGTAGCGGTACCGTGTTAAATATATCTTATAGAGGCGTATTTTAGGGAATCCTAGCTAACTAGTAGTTCTCTAAGTTGATTGACTAAGATTATAAGGGTATTGTCTTTAGTCCCGAATATAACCGCGTACGTATCGTGGTAGGCCCGCTACGTCTATATATATAGCGGGTATCTCTTATAGATATATAAAAGGGCGTGGCCTCCTCCCTAGATTAGCTGGTATACCCCTTAGAAGGGGTAGGCGGGGCTTTTCGTGAAACTATTAAGGGCGGGTTCCTAGATTACTATCACGTCGTATTCGGCGCGGCACCGGAGCGGTAGCTCCCGCCTCGCCTAACTCCTCTCTATATTCTATAAAAGGATATAGATTTCCATTAATTAATAGGGGAGGGGGGGTTAAGATAACGTGCCCGGTATAACCGGGGTCTAGCTCTAGGGTTCCTACTATAGTACCTTACTAGTCCCGCGAGGGACTATATAGGCGCTTATAAGGCCTAGTATCGGGGAGCCCTTATATTCTTTAATCCTTTTCGGGGGGCGTCCACGGCCCTTATAGAGGGGCCTATCCTAGTCTTAGACGATAATAATCAGGGGGAAAATCTACGGCTACTATGGGTATACCGCTTCGGTCTAGCGGGTAATATCGAAGTCCCTAGCTCGGTATTTATACGCTTCGCGAGTCTTCTCGGCCTCTTTCTTAAATAGCCGGTATAAATTGTCGAAAGTATTATAGTCTCCGGTATAGGCGGTATAGCGGCGGGGTCGGCTAGGCGCTATAGCGTCGTAATACCCTAGGCCTTATAGGTACGCTAATTCGGACTTAGCGTAATAATAGTATACCTTCTTTACCGCCGGGTAGCCGTTAGCCTTATAACCGAAGTATAGGCACTTATAGCACCTTAGGGGGCTAAGGTTAGAATCGTATAGTTCGTAGATATAACTACCCCCTTCGAAAAGGAGGGTATTCCGGATAAGGCTTACTACCCCTTCCGGTAAAGCCGATTTAATAAGGAGGAGCGTTACCCTAGTAGTACCGCGGCGGGGTACTCGCTATTACGCCTAAAGGATTTTAGCCTTTGGGTTAATATCTTATAGGGATACTAATAGGTCCTCCTCGGATAGGGCGTTAAGAACCTCCTAGGAGATAGCCTTAGTAAGTATAGGGTAGGTTTACGCGGCTAGGGTAGCTCTTTTACCGAAAGCCTTTTTAACCTATTACTCCTTATAAGTAGTCCACCTCTATACCCTTTCGGTAAAGGTAAGGCAGATATCACGGCTAAGTAGCTTCCGTGCCGTTACGGCGTTATATCGGGTAATCGTAGCGTTTATAGCTTAAATAATTTCCTTAGGGGTCCTAGCTTTAAGGGGCTAGTCTTCGGGGAGGGTTCCTTAGCGGACTATTAGCTCCCGGTAATACCTAGCAGGGATTACTTTAAGGGGGGCAGGGTCCCGTGGCGGCGCTACCGCGGGTGCTCGGGCTATAATATTAGCCTAAGTCTCTCTTATACCGCTTATTCCTTTTCGGAGTTCCTTACGGATAATATAACAGACGGTTACGTGTAGGTACGCTAGCGGTATCGCACCGGCGTTTTTACGGGTACTACGTATCGTGATTAATTCCTCTACTAGCTCTACGACCTAATTAATCGTGTTCCTATTAGCTAGTAGGGCCTAAATCTCTAACCTAATCTTAGTTACTCTTGGTTCCGGGGGGGGTGGTAATCCCCTTTTAGTCTTATATCGGTTCCGCGCTATATCCTGCCACGGGCGGAGGGAGGGAGCGCTTATATTACGAAAAGTGGGTCCGTTACGAATTCTATATAATTATGGTTAGGGCGACGCTATCCCACGACTCTTCCGGCTATACCGTAGCGCCGGTATTATAGTGCCGCTACGATAGTATCCCGGGAGGGAGGTAGTAGTTATAATCTCTATCCTAATATTTTTATCGATTTTGCTCTTATTACGCGCCCGTCGGTAATTGGCGTGTCGAACTTGCTCTTGTATTTGCTAAAGGGGCGTTAAACCCCGAAAAAGCTACTAAATCTATTAGCTTAGTTACCCTTAGCTACCTTAAAGGCCGGGTAAATAAAGCCCTCATTTAAGACTAAAAAGCCTTATAGAATCACGAAGAAGAGGAGGGAAAAAGAGGTAAATCGGTTCGATTAGGCCGCCTATATAGTCGACTAGTCCGCGATAACCTCCGTTTCTCCCGAAAACCACTACTAATATAAGGCCCTAGGTGGGTAAAATCGGCTTTTACATAGTTAAAAACCGGCTTCGGATACCTAAAAACCCACTAAAAAAGGGCCTAAAACTACGCTAACGACCGCTATTCCTATCCCGGCTCCCCTATACAGGATACAGTATACCTTATTCTTTCTTACCCTTTTTATACAAACGAACGAAGAGCCCTGTGGGAAGCCCTAGCAGGCCTACCGCTATCTCTACCGCTATTATTCGGTACTAAAAGAGGAAGACAGGCCTTACACGCCTATCTTTTAGCTACTAAAATAGCTTCGGTGGAGTAGTACAGGGCGTAAACCTCGGATTCTGCGGTCTAGTCATTTTACTTTGGTTGTTTACCTATTGGGTCTATTAGGCAGATTATTACGGAGGATTTCATTTATTTATTACTACTACTACACTATTTTACTATACCTAGCTTCTAATACCGTTTAGCCCTTAGGGCGACAGGCGCCGCGCCATAGCTTTAGGACTGTATGCGCGTAATGAATTAAAAAAAACCAAAAAAAGAAAAAAAGAGCTTTGCCTATAGGGGTGTGTCACGGTGGTAGTCCGTGCCCACGGCTAACTAATCAGGTTACCATATCCAGGTAGCTAAACCTCGAGGCTTTAGCCGAGGACCTACTTTAGATTATAAAGATTTGAAAGTGACTAGGTACACTAAAAGGGACATCCCTACTAGTATAGGTACTTTTAGTAGTTATATAGTGGTCTGTACCCAGCGATTACGATATACCCCCTAGCCTATAAGGACTTATCGTAGTGCTTACGGGCTATAACGCGCGGATATCGAGAAGATAGCTTATAAGTACTATCTCTGCTTAGTACTATAGCTGCTTAATTAGGCTTAAGCTCTACGAATAACTACTGTCTCTAAAAACAGGTGCTATAGATATATCTTACACGGGTGACTTTTAGCAGGGAAGTTATAAGACTGATCCTCCCGGGCTTATAACTATAAAGATTTAAAAGTGACTAGGTACACTAAAAGGGAAATCCCTACTAGTATAGGTACTTTTTATAGTTATATAGTGGTCTGCACCCAGCTATCGCGACATAGATAGCTTCCTTTCCACACACATAATATATCCGTTTTGGTGTTACACGTAACACCTCCTTCGTAATGATTGCCCAGTACGACATTCATCTTCTCCTGAATAGTAGGTGCACAAAAAAAGCATGCGCAGAAATCTTAGTGCCGTAGAATTGGAGTGCAAGGTCGAGTCGTATGTCTGGTAGGATATCTAATCTAAGGAACTGCCGCTTTAGACGTCCAACTCATGATATACCTGTCGCACATTAAAAGGCACTTAGATTATTAACTTAGTAGAGTAGAAATCTCGTGTATGTGTATTATATTAAGTTATATCTGGGAGAGTCTTTTATGCTCTTAGTTTGGATGGTAAAGACTCTATTATAGGTACTAAGTTATTTAGATCTATCCGGTCTTTTCCGGTATCCGCCCCTATTATATCCTGATACCCGAGGTCCCTAATATCCAAAGCCCTTAGTTATAGCGTGGATTCCCCTTAGATGGCCTATAGACCACGTTATAGTCCGTGTGCCTATACGATACACCCTCTTAGTTAAGGTGGGTCTTCCCAGGTTAACTAACTAATTAGAGGCTTCGGTTTAAACTAAACGCTCTTAACTTTTCTATTAAAGAATTAACCGCTAGGGGAAAACGCCCTCGTAAAAGGGATCTAAATCCGCCCTATTTAACCGTTTAATTTAATTCTATCTTAATTAGTTCCTTAATCCTGATTAGCCGGATCTACTTAATCGGATCTATATCTATCGGATCTACTACGCCCTCGGGGGCCTTCGTAGTCACTACGGCTATAGCTTTAGCGTGTTTAATCTCTTTATATAATTATTTAGACTACTTAATACGATCCTTTTAATTAGTTAAATTAAGCTATTACTATAATCTTTTAATCCCTGCCTCCGGTAATACCTTTATTCAACCGTCCGTGATTATCTCCTTCGTATTAACGTATATAACCTTAAAGAGGCCCTGCTATACTAACTAATATACCTACTAGTTATAAATATCGACGTGCCGTAGCCTTATTCGCAGGCGTTATGCCTTCTTATTAATAAGGTTAATAGTCTACTAATTATCGTAGTATAGCTATAGTTACTATTAGTCTAACCGAAGCTCTAAATCCCTTAATATCCGGCTAATAAATAACGTCTTTTTAGCGGCCTCTATAAGAGCGAGTAGTCCCGATTATATTAACGATATCGTGACTATCGGTTATTTACCCGCCTTTTAGTTAACGGTGGCGCCGAAGAGCTTTATTGTATATCCTTATAAACTCTTCCGGTTTAGATTATCCCTAAAGGACGCGTCGTTTATAGTTAGAAAGAGTCTATCCCCACCGAATTCTAGGTAATAGTGCCTTATATAGTATAAGAATAGTAGCGCTTATTAAGCTCTTTTAAGGTGGTTAGATAAGGGGTTAATATTATATTAGGAAAGTTTCGAATAGGCGAACGCGATATTACGTCTTATTACGATAGCGGCGTATAGGATAGAACCGATTATACCCTAATACTAACAGACCTCGGGAATCGTCGCGCGTATACTATTACGTGGTATTAGCGGTTCTATTATTAATAATAGAACCTTTAATAGTCTTTGGTAAAGTATATCTACGTAGTATTTAACCGCGATCTTCTCCACGTAAGAGGATTATAATAGCTATAACCTACGGGTGGCTCTATCCCTTAGGACCTTGATTCCTAGGAACTAACGGATTTCTTCGCCTCCTAATAACCTATAGCTTCGCTTAAGGGTAGCCTTAAGGTTATCGGCGTCCGTCTTACGGTCTTTATAGTATATAAGTCAGCTATCGTTAACGTAGAAGAATAGGATTAAACCGTCGCGGATTATAATATAGGGGGTATTAGGGACGGCTATAAAGCCTATCCTCTATAGCGTGCCGCTGAATTCTCCTTACTATAGTAGTGGCGATACCCTTAAACCGAAGAGGGCTTTCCGTAATAACAGGACCCTACCTAATACTTCGTAGCCTTACGGTAGCTTTATAAATAGTTTTTCTTAAAGTCTAGCATTAACGAACGCGTTAACGGTATTAAACTCCCTTATTTCTAGATTAAATCGTGCGGCGATCGCTATTAGTATATAGAAGAACCGCGAGGCTAATATAGTGGCGTAGGTATCTTCTATTTCTAACCGTTTTTATTAATCCCCTTATACTATAAGGCGTGCCTTATACTCAAGGAGAGTGCCCTCCTTATTAAATTTATAGGTATATACCTATTTATAGGCGAGGACTTATTACTTATTAGCCTAATTACCGCCTACCTCCTACTAATAGCCTATCTATCGGTGCCCCTTAAGGTGTTCCCCTTTAGCCTATAACTATCGCTCCCGTAGCGGGTAGAGGCGTATATCGTGGTAGTGGTTTATTAGAGGCGGGAGATCCTCGCGGGTTATATACGATAGCGGCTAGGAGGTATTAAAGGGAGTAGCATCTATAGCACCGACGTCGCCGTCGTTAATAGCTTACTTCCTCGCACGTATAGGGTTATAAGTCCTTATAGTATTAAAGAATGCCTTTTAGGCGTTATCGTTCTATACCTTCTCGGTCTTATAAATACTTACGATAGATAGGCGCGCGGCTAATACGCGTACGGCTAATAGGCACCCCTTAGGGGTATCCACGGCTGCCCGTTAGTTATTATTATCTCCTTCTACCTTAACGCCCCTAACCACTGCTAACGCTATAAGGAACGCGCGCGCAGGATCTTCCGGGGATATTAGAGGCGTAGGAAACAGTTCGAACCTCGTAGCGGTAAACTGCGGAGTATCCGTAATAGTATCGGTGTCTATAGTAATAGCGGTAGCCTCTCCCGTAATAATAGCGGTAGCGTTTTCCTGGCCCATAGTAATAACGGTGTTATTACTTTTACCCGTAGTAAAAGCGGTAGTATAGTCTTCTCCTATAATAATACTAGTATCCGTAGTAATAGCGGTGCCCGTAGTAATAGCGGTGATATAGTTTATAGTAATAGTAATAGCCTCTCCTATAGTAATAGCGGTGGTGTTAGAGTTACGAGGTTCTAAATCTATAGCCTAGGTATTAGGCTATAGATTTAGGACCTTGTAATAAGTTGTGATATAGTCTATAGTAATAGTAGTGGCCTCTCTCGTAGTAATAGCGGCGGCCATACTTTTATCCGTAGTACTAGCGGTGGTATCGCCTTTACTTGTAGTAATAGCGGTGGCGTTAAAGTCTTCTGACTTAAGATCTAATACGTCAACGGCTATACCCCTTAATAGTAGCATATTCGCGGTCTTATTAGATTAGGTAATACGGATAGATTATATGTGTTCCCCGATTTCCTTAGTGGAAGCTATAGCTTATAGCGTTTTAATCCTGCCGTTAAATATCCTATCTTCGTTAAAGACCACGTCTTTCATAGTAATAATATCTATTAGGTGTAATAGCTAGATACAGAAGATATTCGAGGATTAGTATCCGACGTGATAACCGATCTATACCTTCGGTTCTAGCCTTTATAGACGGTTCCTTGTAGGTTAGGTATCGCGCGTTTTCATAAAGGCTTTATAGCCGTAAGCTTATAGGTGCGTAAGGTTAGCTTAACGGCCGCGTAGGCCTTTATATAGCGTTCGCTAGTTATTAATATATCGTGGCATCCTATTATATAGATATATAGTAGTCTTAAAGATCTTAGGCTAGATAGATATAGGCAGATGAGCCTTAATCCTTTTAGCCCTCGCCCTCCTTTTAACGATGCCTTTAATCCGTTCTATAACGCTATTTTAATTCTATAAATATAGTGCTAACGGCTAGCCTTCTACCCCCTTCGTAGCGAGGCAAGCAACGACTTCTAGGTGCTAAAATATCTTAGAATCGGCCTATAGAACGCGTGGCTTAGCGTTAAATTAGGTCTTAAGTAGGGTAAAAACGTCTTTTAGTACGTATAAGATAGAGCCTTAGTCTTGTTTCTATAGGTAGTAATCCCACGTATAACCTATATATCCGTCTATAACGAATATAATAGACTTACATAGGCCGTCTACTAATAACTCCGCCTCGTTTAGATTATAAAAATTGATAGCTAGGGCCTCTCCGGGCTTTAACGGGTAAAGGGATAGTATCCGCCGGATCTACGTAGGCACTTATAATTATCTATACGTGTTACAGTCTATTATACAAGGTTCTCTTATTTTTACCCCCTAAGTAGCGTCGACGATCTTTATAAGAGTATCGGTACCGTAATAGCCAAGGCGTTCGTACTACTATTATACCGTGGTCTTCTACGGTTACCGCGGTTATCGTGATCTTCTGTCACGGATATACTAAGTAAGGGACGATAAGATATACTTAGCTTATCGGGTTAATAACAGCAGACATATCACGGACTAACCGGTTATTAATACGGTACTATCTCGATGGTATAGCTAAGGGATAGTATCAACGCGACTTATATCCACGATCTGGAAGGGCCTATCTAATAGTAGGTATACCTGGAATTAATAGGTCATCGCTATAGTCTCGCTATTATATAGCTAAGGGATAGTATCTATACGACTTAGGTCCACGATCTAGAAGGGCCTGTCTAGTAGTAGGTATACCTGGAATTAATAAGTTATCGCTATAGTCTCGCTATTATATAGCTAAGGGATAGTATCCACGAGGGATATCACCACGACTTAAAAGGGCTAAGGCTATATCTAGATTCCTAGATATTAGGCTATAGGAAGTTAGAGGTGGGACTACTAGGAGTTAATAGGAGGATAAAGGTTAAGATATTAGGTGTGATAGTCTTATATTAAGGGAGTTAGCCGGGGATAGATAGGAGGATTCTAGTTAGACCCCGGATAGCTATAAAAAGGGCGCCTTAGGGACCTCTTTCTTAAGGCGGGTAAGGAATAATCTAAGCATTCTGAAACCTATCACCTATAGACGAACCACTATTCACCTAGGACGTGTCGGTTAATCAGTATTATGCCACTCCAGACGAGGATACCTTTGACATTTTCTATACGGGTTATCGCGGGGGTGCCTTACTAAGACCGCGAACGCTGTAGTAGCCGTGGCTTCTGCGCGCTCGATTATATACTACCTAGAGATATCTAGTAGCTTATAGATAGGTTAGTTATTAGTGGAGCTAATAATAGTGGTATTTACGGTATCCTAGCGGTAACCTTATAAACGTAGCTAACATTCCGAGACTATATTAGTGACGAATTCCTTATAGTATATAATATCACGGAGGCGTAATAGCCTCTTCGTGCCTAATAGAGATTCTATACGTAGCTTAATATCTCCGTATCCGAGGATAGAAGCCTTATAAGTACCTCCCTAAAAGGATAATAAAGTATCCGTGGGTAGTCTAACGGCCGTAAAACGGCCTCGATTATTAAAGATATAGATTAACGATCCTAAGTCTAGGATCGCGTAGTATAATAGCGCGCTGGCTTAGTTAATAGAAAGGGATACCCCTTATTCTTATTATAATTTTAATAGTATCATTATACAATAACGCGTTACCCCTTAGGTTAGGTAGGCTCCTAGTCCCGTCATAGTAACGGATAAGTCTTTATAAACTATTATAGTCGTAGGCGTAATATTATAGAGTTAATCTTTCTATATTTCCTTTATTTTATTAGTAGTAGTAGCTACTGCTTCCTGCCTCTTCTATATCGCGGTATTTACGCGGCTTTTAAAACTATAGTTACGTATTTTCTTTTCTATAACCTTTATAATATCTTCGCGGCCGCGCTAGGTATAAGGGCGTATATCCGGCCTTATGTACTAATAGGCGGCGGTAGTATAGGGGTTCTTATATATCTTATAAGGCCTCCTTATTACGGGAGGGATAGCCTTTACGGACGTATTACTACGAGGACAATTCTTATTATCTTTATTATTAGTAGTATCCTTAGTATCGGGGAGGTTCCTAAAGGTATTAAAGGTGCCTCTCCTAACTCTAGGCTTTATAGCGGAGGATTATAGGCTCTTTATACTACTAAGAACCGCCCTTAGAGCCTTTACGAAGTCGTTAATTATTAGCTTATTTTCCGTAATCTTATCGTAGTTATTTACTAGGTAGTTATTGCTTTATTCCGGGCGATAGGTCTCATAGCTTTTAACGCGTCTTCTGGCTAATAGTCCGCGCTTAATAGCTTTAAAACGCCTATATATTTATAGTGTATTATCGCTATTTTCTGGCTTATAACTTAGCCGTCTATATCCTTAGGTATAGCCTTTATAGGCGTAGTGTATCGTTAATATGGGACTAAGGCTTCCTCACGGACGTTTATAGGGGTCGGTCCTGCGTACACGTATAGGAGAGTAATCTAAGCTTATACGTTATTTACGGTATTATCCTATAGCTAGGCGAGGAGGCTACGTAATATAGTGTAGACGGTTCTTTTAATATAGGAGCGTACCTTACTAAGCTCCTTCTACTACACGTCGTAGTCTGCCTTTTCCTCGCGGTATACGCGGAGATCTTATAAGTAGCGTATACGCCCTTTTTTAGAGAGGTTATTAATAGATATACGTACCCTGGTTATTAGTTCTTTTATTATAGCCGTAATTATAACCTTCCGGCGGGCGGCCGTCTTTTCTTTACCGGCGGCTATAGCCGCTATAGTAGTAGCCGTGGTAGCGGCGGGGTTTATAGCGTCCGTGGCCTTATCGCCCTCTAGCGTAATAGAAGAAGACAGAGTAGCTATAGCCTCCTTTACTATATTAGGGTCTACGGTAAGGGCCTTATATTTACGGATATTAGGCGGCGTAGGTATAGGGAGGAGATAGGCGTTAGCCTCCTTATCGCTTAGCTTTAGATTAAGATAGTTATTCTAGTAGGAGGTAGATTTACCGTGTATAGCGTGCTCCTATACTACCTAATGCCTTTAGTTAATAAGGGTAGTAGCGGCCGCCTTCTATTTGGCGTTAGATACGTTAGAAGATATCTTTATTAGTTTATCGGTTAGTTAATTAATAAGTAGGTTAATTAATCTCTTAATTACTCTAATTAGGTCGATAGTAGTTATTTAAGAGTGTTTATATATACGTGATTACTTCTTTATAGTAGAATAAGGGTAGCCTTATTAATATCTATCGTTTAGGCGTTATAAACCGGGCTTATAATTGTGGTATATTAAAAGACACTGAGATTATTAACTTAGTAGAGCAGAAATCTTATATATATATATATATTATATTAAGTTATATCTAGCAGTCTCTTATACCCTTAATTTAGGTAGTAAAGACTCTGTTATAGGTACTAAGTCATTTAGATCCTATCCGGTCTTTCCCGGTATCCGCCCCTATTATATCCTCATACCCGAGGTCCCCGATATCCGAAGCCCTTAGTCACGGCGTGGATCCCCCCTGGATCCCCTATAGACCACGTTATAGTCCGTGTGCCCATGCGACAGTACCTTAGTTACCATATTCAAACATTTGTACCGTGTACATAGGTACCTAGGCAAACAAGTATTTCTGCACTTGCCCTCAGCTTCGCACCGCTCTTGAAATACAAGCCTGAGTGCAAAGCCATTTAACCAAGCTTTGACCAACTGCTTAACGATTCGAAAACTCTCCAACATGTCACAAATCCGTTTGCCTGGCAAATAGCCTGCAACCATGGCACCAAACATCATGTCTATTATACACTTAAACGGATTACTAGGTCTATGCCATTGAACGATAGGACAAACCATACAGTTTAGTTCGCGGTTCAGTGTCCCTGTTTCCATTACAAGCCCAATAAGCCAACATAAGCATCTCCTGATTTCGACGTCTGCATCGCCGAGGTAGGACAGGAAGAAAAACACACATCCAAAAGGGACCCCGACGTCTTAGGTGCTCACCATCGCAATGGGCCCTTGTGACAACGAACTTGCGCCCAGGACATGACCCCAGGCACGGTTCGTAGCGGCCTCCAGCCGGGCTCATCAGCCGACCTCCTTTAGGGCTTTGGTATCCGAATGCTTCTGCTGGTCATTAGACAACCATGCACAACGAACATGAGCGCGGCGGTGTGGAACGCCAGCGGAGAACCATCAAGTGCAATGCCAAAGGGCAGGGCCCCCAAGACAGTTCCCTTGTGTATCCAATACGCCATGATGCCGTCGAGGGCTAAAGTCGTGGGGATCGGCGTGCCCTCAAAGTAGGCGCTCTTTCCCGAAGCGTCCCGAGGCAGCGCCGCAACGGTCACATTGAAGCGGGCCAGTCGGGCGAGACCGCATAGAACGAAGAAGGCAAGGAAGAGCTGGTCGAGCGGGGTCCGGATCCCGAGAGCGAATGCGGCAGCGGCAGGAGCAACTCCGAAGGAGATGAGGTCGGCTAGCGAGTCGAGTTCTTGGCCCATGAGGGAGGACTTCTTGCGCCAGCGCGCGACCTTGCCATCTAAAAAGTCGAAGAAGAGACCGAGGGGGAGAAAGAGGAGAGCGCGATACATGGCATGTAGGTCGTTGGGGTCTCCAAGACAATACGCGAGAGAGCTAAAGACGGAGAGAGTCCCGCAGGCTCCTACCGTTACAACGCATCAGCATGAAAAGATAATAAAATATAAAAGAGGCTGGAGAGTATTTTTTGCGTACCGTTGCAGAGTGTGATCAGGTCGGCAAGGTGCATCGCTCGAACGAGAGAGAGGTGGCCAGTGTCGGCGGAAAGGAGCAGCTTTTGCTTGTCTTACGTGGACAGACCAAGAACCTGTTAGCTACTTCCCAAGTGAGGCGTACAATATACTAGTGAGGCATACCAGGCGGAGACAAGTCGCTCCCACCGTCTTTAGCGACGATGCCGTTAACAACGGCACTGCTCGTTCGTTTCGACATTTCGATGAGTTCAAGCGTCGATAGAGCCGCCTGAGTGTGTTTGTAGTTGAGAAATATCAAGGGAGAAACTTCTCGATGTGAATGCTGGCTCTCCAAGATTAACGGATAAACACAAACCAGTTGTAATTACGTAGGTTGCGAAACAGATGGGGAGGTTCCAGGTTTTACCACGACTCGACGCCCGTGACGTGGTTTCTGATAAACTGATATTGACGACAGTGGCTGTCAGAACACAGAAAATGTACCGCTACACCAAAAGGGAATTCCCCACTTGTGTAGGTACTTCTGTGAAGATCCAAAAGTGACCGCTACACCAAAAGAGAATTCCCTAGTAGTATAGGTACTTTTGGTAGTTATATAGTGGTCTGCACCTAGCTATATCGCGACACACCCCCTAGCCTATAAGGACTTATCGTAGTGCTTACGGGCTGTATCGCGCGGATATCGAGAAGACAGCGTATAAGTACTATCTTCTGCTTAGTACTATAGCTGCTTAATTAGGCTTAGGCTCTGCGTATACTACTGCCTTAAAATAGGTGGTATGGATATATTTCGAACGGGTGACTTTTAGCAGGGAAGTTACAGGACTAATCCTCCCGGGCTTATAACTGTAAAGATCTAAAAGTAACCGCTACACTAAAAGAGAATTCCCTAGTAGTATAGGTACTTTTAGTAGTTATATAGTAGTCTGCACCTAGCTATATCGCGACAACTTCTAGTGTCTTATATAGTGCAATATACCCCCCCAGCCTTATATAAAGGACGATCTTCGTGCTTAATAAAGGCTGGCTGGATTCATTACTAGTATCAAGGCGGCTCTCTTCTCTAATTAGATACAACGCTCGTTTAGTGGATCTCTCTTCTTTTTAAGATATCTCCTTGGCTAGGGTTCGAACGGGTAACCTTTAGTAAGTAGGCAGGGAAGTTATAGAATAAATCCTCCCGGGCTTATAACTCTTAGAACACAGAAAATATACCGCTACACTAAAATAGAATTTCCCACTTCTATACATACTTCTGGTGTCTTATATAGTTTAACAGTGGCTAAGGTAAGAATTAGATAACTATAGCCACCTTATTAAGGTATAATAAATATATTATAATAGACGAGTAGAGTACCTTGTTCCGATATATCTATAGTTATTAAGACCCGTTATTCCGACTATACCACTTGGTTATTCCGACTATAGTTCAGTCATAGACCTACATTTATAACCAATTAAAACATAGTACCTAGCTTACTACTACCCCCTTCCTATCGCTTTAGCTAACTAATAATATAGTATTATACTACTCCAAAGCGATAGCGACAGCGATATCGCTGTAATATACAAGGAGAAAGCCGAAGTCCTTAGCCGGAAGTTCTTCCCCCCCCCTAATCTACTGCCCCCCGGCCCCTAAGCGCCGTATCCCCCCCCTGGATAGGATGTCCGCTACGATATTACCGTAGCGGGTATATAAGGGCGCCTTAAGTAAATAAAGCCCTAGGCGGCGCTAAGACCTAATAGGCTTCTATTAGGACTTTTAAAAGCATATAAACCCCCCCCTATATTAGAGACTAAGTACTATCTTTATAATATACCTCGAAATAAGTTATTATCCGAAAACGTATCGTTACGCTATTATAGTAGTCCTTAGGAAGGAAGGCCGGCCATAGGCCGACTACGAGATAATAAAGGGATAGCGCTTAATATTATTTCTTAATACTATAAGTAAGGTCTTTAAAGGTATACTAGGCGACTATATCGCGACTATACTAAAGGAGTATAAGCTCCTCCTAGGGGATAAATAAGTAACCGACCCGGATAGAGTGCTAAGATAATAGTATAAAGAGTTACGGAGATAGTAAGGGTAAGCTAGGCCTATAACGGCACCGCTTCGATACTTTAACTAAATATTAAGGGGCCTAATAATATTAAGAAGATCTAAATCTTCCTCGGTTTTACGAGGTTCTATAGTATAACTGTATGAAGACGTAGTGGCACCAGATCGTCAAGAAAAAGATCAGATAAAGAGGTTAGTCTAGCAAAACCACGATGCATAACCAAAACATAACCAACACAACTATAACCTTTAGCAAAGAAGTAGATCGGTAGTCATTATTCCGATCAGGGCAATGTAAGTTAAACTGGAAAGATACCTTAAACGTAGAATAAGTAATTGTAAAAGAGGATAATAATTATCTTTTAATCCCTTAATAGGGATGTCCGGCGCCTGTCCTTAATATATATATAGGAGGTGGATCCCGTAGCCTTAAAAAGGGGGTTATATAACCGTTCTGCTAAACCACTCTAAAGCCGTATCTGCGCGGTTATAATACGGCCCTAGTTATCACGTTTACGCCCTCGTAGCGTAGATAACTCCTAAAAGTAAGTAGATATAAGTAAATAAACTAAGTAAAGAGCTATCGTACACCCTTATTCCTCTAATCACCCTATCCTCTACGTATACCTAATTAGGGATCCTCTTAGTTTTGGTTCCTCCGTATATACCGTACCCTTACTATCTTTATTAGCTATATCCTTAAGACGTCCCTTATTTAATCCTCTATATCTACCTTTACTTACGCTTTCGTAAAGTCTTTCCTCCGACTATATAGTCCGGCTTATTAGCCTTTTTAGGCTCTTAATTAGTAGTAGCCTTATCCGCTTCCTACTTAATAGCGGCACTATAATAACGCTATCCTCCCTATTCCACTCCTCGCGATAGCGGGAGATACTTACTACTATTAGTAGCGGTATCCTATAAGGCGGCTCTATAGGGGTTATTAAACGATTAGACTTAATCCTCCCGGCTATAGTTACTCGGTCTAAACGGTATATTCCTTATCTTAATTAGCCTATAGAATAGCAGGCTACAAGCTATCTTTAGACTACGACCTTAGTACGCCTAATCCTTCTCCTACTTACTCTATATATCGGTCCTTACGGTAAAATTAACGAGGTCCTCTCTCTTATGCGTGTAGTAGCTAGTAGCCGAACTAATCTTAATAGGAGCGGGCTACGGCTACTTCTTTAGCTCTATCTTCTTCTAATTAGGGGAACCGGTAGGGGCTTAGGCTTTAGAAGACTTAGGCGGTATTATAATAGGAGAGGGTTCGGTAGCTAGGGGCGTGTATTTCTTAGTAACCTTCTTATACTTAGGGGTGGTAAGCTTAAGGTTACCTAGTTCTAGGAACGCGCCGCTATTATCCTTATTAAACGTCGGGACTTTAGTTAGTCCCTAATTAGGGGAAGGGGACTTCTACTTAGTCGTTTAAGGGGTCTCGGGCGCTTTAGGCGTCTTTAGTGTCTTCGGTCCCGTAGGCGGGTTAACGGGCGTTTATTTCTTATTAATAGGCTTAAAACCCGTTATCTTAGGCAGATTATAGGAGGAGGTTATAACGGGAGTAGTAGTAGGAGCTGGGTTAGGTGTCGGGGTAGGTTGCTTAAAAGCTAGCTCGGGCTAGTGGCCGAAGCCGAAGAGTTTGCCTATATAGCTTAACTAACTATACCGGATATACTATCTATAACTGGCGTTATCGGTAGTATAATAGTGTCCGTCCTATAGCCGATATAGCCTAAAGGATACAGGAAATAAGTAACCCTCCTAAATAATAGAATGAATCTATTCACTAATAAATAGACTACACGAATACGTGTCTTTCTACTAGGGTCCGGAGATAATATAGAATTTCCTGATTAGGCTATCTATAGCCTCCTTAGGCGCCTTAATATACCGTAGCTAACTTATAACTCCTCGGAAGCTCTTTAGTAGACGCTTCTTAGCTCCTCCGTTAAGCTATATACTATTATATACGTATATAACCCAGGTTTCTTAATCTAAAATCAGGCCGACGAAGTGGTTACCTCTAATATAATATATAAAGGGGATTAGTCTACTCGTTATAATACGGAAAAGGTCCCTATCGCTAATATCCAGGTAGTTATACTTCCGTTTCTTCGCGTTATATCCCTATAAGTCGACGTTATTAATCTAAACCTTAGGCCTAGAATCCCTAATCTGCCTAGTAGTTATTACCCTAATTAGATCTTCTAGGGTGGACTTTCCTAATTACTTATTCTTAGAGACGTTATTATATACTCTTTAGGCAGTAAATAAGGCTATTCGGGCTAATATAACGCTATCCCTACGGACCTTTACTATTAGTGTTAACTGGGTTACTTTATCCGTAGCTTCTCCCCCTAAATACTCCCCTTCCTCGCTTTCTAAAAGCTATTAGATAGCCTATTAGTTAGCCTTATCGCCTATAGCGAACCTAAAGAAAAGAGGGTTATTATTAGATACGTCGAATAGACAGTAAAGGAGGCCGGTTAAGGGAAAAGCCTATCTGCTCTTCTTAGAAATATATTCTACGCGGCTCTTAGTGCGAGACTTAATAACTACGCGTGCTTTAGGGTGAATATACCGCTTAAGTAAGTTCCCTATAGGGGCTATAGCCTGATAGTTAGTTATAGCGGTAGTAACGTATATAATAAGAGGGGGAAAAGGGGGTGCTAAGAGGAAACGAGAGCTACTATAAGTATAAACTACGGCTAGTTAGCCTGATTAGATCTAGGGGCGTTAAAGGGAGTTAAAAAGAAAAAGAAAACGTCGTTGCTTATATAATAGAGGTTAGTGGTTACGGGTGATATCCGAGGGTAAAGGCTAGTCGAAAACTAAAGAGTGGAAGAGAGAGGAAAAGAGATCCTTAGACCTTAAGGTTAAGGGATATTTATCCTCCTCTAATAAGCTTAAAAGTGCCTTCTTCCGTGATAGGCTTCTCTTTAAGGGTTCCTTTATAGTAGGCGTTACTACTTAGTTACTACCTATAAAGGAGTCTTTTCGGTTAGTTAAAGGAGGCGTGCCTTAGTCACTACGATAATAACTTCTTTAACCCGACGGGAAGGTTCCCGATTAGGAAAAAGATATTAAAATCCGGGCTCTAATTAGTCGAAAAGATTAGACGACATAGCTCCTGCGTTATTTAGTTATAGGCGTAGCCGTGACTTAGGAATAAGGGATCTAAATGGGGAAATAGTAAATTACCCCTCCTTTAGGCCGTAGCAGGTAAAGGCCCTTTTATAACTGCTTTAACTAAATAGCCGTCTTTATAATTTATAGTAGTAATAAGGCTTATAGCCCCCTTAATCGCTCGATCCCTCGAGTATAAAGGGCGAGCTTTCTAGCGGTATCCCTCCTTTTCTTCTTCTTTTCTTTTCCTATCATAATATCCAGGCAGATACGAATATAACCGCTACTTACACTTATAATAATCTAATAACAGTAATAATAACAACTAAACGGCTAATTAGTATACTTAACGAGACGGAGTCTTATAAAAGAAAGAAGGCCGTTACCTATTAGTAGTCTATTAAGCTAACGCCGTGGTTCTGGCCAGCGGCTTATTTACCCCTTAAAACCCGTAAGGAGTACTCCTTTAGGGTAACCCTAATAGATATAGTGGTAGGTTTTTATTAATTCCTTACGTAGGTTGCCCTAATCGGGTTATAAAGAGACTAATAACCTATAGGTGAACTCCTATCTCGGCTAATATAAAGTGGCTAGTAAGGGTGGTTTATTATATATCGAGTTAGACTTCCTATAGTTATTAATTCCTGGTAAAAGTAAGGCGGCTATTACTAGGCGGGTCTAGAATGCCTTTCTTAACCTTAGGGACGTCGAGGTTAGCTTATTTATAAATATAAAGGCTAGTAACGGCTCCCCTCTTTTCTGTCGTCGAATCTCTATAGCGAAGGATATAGCTAGCCTTTAGAGGCAATATCTTATAAAGATTATCTTAAGGCCTTATACTACTAGGGCACTTTTAATCTAGGTATACGGCACCGTTAATAAGGTCCCCTACTAGTACTATAAGGAATATTAGATAGCTATGACTAATCGGGTTAATAATAAGATTCTATACCCCTTTTTCGAGTACGTGTCGATTTAGAGGAGCGAGGAGTTCCCGGACTACGCTAAC
Organism: Sodiomyces alkalinus F11; assembly: GCF_003711515.1. Taxonomy (NCBI): domain Eukaryota; kingdom Fungi; phylum Ascomycota; class Sordariomycetes; order Glomerellales; family Plectosphaerellaceae; genus Sodiomyces; species Sodiomyces alkalinus. The sequence goes on along the minus strand of NW_021167079.1, from coordinate 3,574,967 downwards.
TACTAATTTCACGAGTCTGCTTACACGTATTATAACGATACCCTTTAAAGATAGTTTTAATAGGGTGATTAAGAGGTCTCTTAGCTAGACGATAAGTATCCCGGTATTAACTACCTTAATCCTTCTCCTAAGCAGAGTATAATACTACCTTAGTCGATTTATAACGATAGTCACCAACCTTTATAATTACCTCGGCGTAGCGTTTATATTATTAATATAAAGGCTATTTATTTATAGGTGGCTCGCTAGTAACGCGATGCTTCGGGAGGTTAAGATCTCCTAGCTCGAGATAGTATCCCGGCTATAGTTCTAGCTCTAATATATCGGTATTAGACTAAACTAGATAGCCACTACTAAAGGGTTAAGGATAGCGCTTAGTATTAGAAGGGGGAGACTATTAAATATTATCGGATCTCTCTTCCCGTAGGGGCTTATATTTAGGGTAGGGAAATTAAGGTATATATCCCTAAGTATAAGGACTATAAGGAAGGACCGGTTTAGGAGTAAAAGAAGGGAGGGAATAGGCGTCTTTTACGGTGATTTGGGGAATAGGGGCGTGGTTACGACTAAATAAAGTAGTCGGGGCTGGATTAGCTAATGGGTAGTGAATTATGACGAAATAAGCTTCTAAGCCTAAGTCGCCCGCGTAGTTAAGGGGGAGAAAGAGCCGTTATATAGGAAAGCAGGGTAGGGTAGTAAGATTAGGAGAAAACGGGTATAAAAGGAGGTCTTCTTCGTGGCTTATCTTTGTCTCTTTTCCTTCTCTTTATAATAATCCGTTTTCTACTCTACACGAGTAGACTCTATAGGCCTATTTACCGATAAAGCCCTTATAAGAAGAATAAGATTTATAAGTAACGGCCGGTAGTCGCTTAATTAGGCTAATAAAGCTAGGGAATCCCCGGATTTTCCGGATTTCATTATTATTATCGCCGTCGTCGTAATATTACGTTTTTCTTTTATAGGGGTTTTTCTAGCGGGGCTCTTAACGCCGTTGGCTTAGTGTCTTGAACTTGCTCTTCTGGTGATAGGTATAGTATCAGTCTTTTCTTTCTGGACGAGGACCTTACGTATAGTAGGTTTAAGGGTAATATATATAGGCGTGGTTAGGGGAATAGGGGTATAATATCCGTAATAGGGAGAGCGATTAGTAATAGAGATAAGGAAAAGGGGCTTTAAGCCGTGGAAAGAAGAGGGCTTTTATACTTTTAAAATCAGGCTATTAAGATTAACGTAATAACTTAATAAGTTACTAGTACTAGGATTAATAAAGGAGGGATTTACTATTTACGGCTTACTGCCTTTAACGGTATTTCTCTCGATTATATTATACTCTTAGTAACTATCCCTATACTAGTTATTCCCTACTATAACTCCCTTTCGCAGAATAGGCAGCTTATATTAAACCAGGTATAATTTAGTTTGGGTCCGATAAAGTATATAGTGATTAGGGGAATAGAAGTAAAGAATTTAAGATTATAATAAAAGAAACCTATATTTATTATAGAAAAGAGAGTATATAGTGGTATATCTCTATAACGTCCACGGAGTTAGGCTTACTTATAAATATAATCAATAATAAATATAGGGAAAAGTCTTCTAATCGGGGAAATAAGTCCGGATAGGTTGATAGTTCTTCTAATTAGGGTAATAAAGGTAAAAGTTTAAAAAAGAAACGGACTAGGATAGCGGTTAGGAAGATTATTTATAGGTTTACGCCTTTTATACTAGCGTATATCGCGACTCTGAGTGGATAACAGACTTAGCTTTATTTACCCTTAGCCCTAAGACTACACGCTAGCCTCCTAGCCAGTATAGGCTTTAAAAATAAAGGAAATTAGGGACAATAATAGTAAGGAATAAAATATAGCTCGCTAGTATAATTCTCGTACTTACTCGGGTTAAAGTCTAGGCGCTATAGAATCTGCACCTTAACGGTACTAAACTCCCTTACCTTTTTTAACTCTTCTTCTAGCTTCGTAAAATACTCCCCTAATAACTCTCTTAGTCTCTCGGAGCGGCGTAAAATATCGGTAATAGTATAATTAGGGCAACTAATATTATCCTTAGCCTTAGGATCTTCCTTAGGGTCCTCGCTAGGTAAAAGGGGTGCTTCGGTGACTTCTTCGGTGATATGCGCTTCTCGGGCAGGGTATATAATCTTAAGCTCCTCGCTATAGTCCCGTTTAAGTATAGTCTAGTCCTTAGGCTCCTAGTGCCTATCGTCGTTTTAGATAAACTTCTTTAGGCGGTTAGCAGTAAAAGTAATCCCTTTTAGTTCTTCCCTAGTAAGAGTCTTAAGGATAAAGGATTTATTATCGTGATTAGCCTTCCGGATACGATATAGGCCGTTCTAGCGGTAGTTAAGCTTAGCCTTACGGCTTATAGTAATAGCTTTCTTAGTATTATAAACTAGTATAAGATCCTTAACTTATAGCCTTTACTTACGGAGTACTCGGGCACGGCTAGCGTTAATATAGGCTATTCGTCGCCCTTATTATTTAGTGATTATAGTAATAGCAGCACGTCGGTCGGTATTAAGCTAGGTAAAAGCCCTTAAACGAAGTATTATCTTATTCTTAGGGGTTTTAACGCGGCCCTAGTCTAATACTCTCTAGGTTAGGTAGGTCGTCTTAATCGGGGTAATAGCCTTATAGCTATATAGAAGGAAGAAAGGGGCACGGCTAGTAGAAGCTCTTCCCGTTATACGGTTAGCGAAAAGGACTATTAAGAGGATCTCGTAAAGGGCTTTAGGGTAAAGCTTCGACTAGATAGACAGAGCGTGGGTAATAAGCTAAGGCGAGCTTTCGAGTAATCTTATAGCGACGGTTTAGCTTAATTATATAACTCTTATTCTCTAGACCTCTATCAATAAGGAGAATTATATAAAGCTTATACCTATAGATTATATCTTCCTATAGGAATAAGGTAATAGCCTTAGACGTATTCTTCTTTAGGGGTCGGGCCTTAACCTAAGCTATAAATATATAGCGGGCCTCTATAAGATACTACGCTTAAAGATATTAAATATCTAGGCTAACCTAGGCAAAAGGGAGGGCGGTTTCGAGTAGGCTTATTACGATTAGGGGGTCCTCCTAGGAACGGCTATAGCGGGCCTAGTATTTAGAATAGGACTCGATAAACCTCTAGATACTCTTATAGATACTATCCTAGAAGTAGTTAGCGGTGAGGCGATAATAAGTGCCCTGCCTTCCTTAGTATCCTGATTCGTCGTGGGTTCTCGTAATTAGGTTAACCTAGGCGTCCTTATCGTTAATCTAGCGCTTAGGGGTCGAATCGGCCTTAGTTACTCGGGTCTATAGCAGTCTATCCTTAAGGAATACACGGGTAACTCTATCTTTAACTCTTCGGGCTTTCTTAGGATCTATTCCTCTAGGCACGCGAAAGGTCGTTAAAAAGGTGGCTACTTATCGGGAAAACTGATTCTAGGTAAGGTCCTTATCGAGGATATTATTAGCTAGGGTAGGGTTATCGAACTGCTTCTCGGCTTCCGTGAGGAAGATTCTATTATCCACGAAATCGTTTAGATCTCCTTCGGTATCGTCGTTAGCCTAATTAGAGGGTATTCCGGGTATCCGAGAGAGTCTATCGGCTGTAGTATTCTTAGATCCTTTAATATACTTAACGTTAAAGTCGAAGAGCGGGATCCGGGGAAGCTATCGGGTAATTAAGGTACTAGGGAGGTTAGTAGTAGATCCTTTTAACTAGGATAAATGGGCTTAGTTATTAGTCTTAAGGATAAAGTAAACCCTATAGAGGTAGTTATATAGGCGCCGAAGGGTCTTTAGGACTCCCCTTAGCTTTAGCTTACTAGTATTATAGACCCTCTCCATAGGAGACTATTATCCGCTTTTATATCGTGCTATAGCTTTTTTATCCTTAACGTACTATCCGAGGATTCTACCCTATCTATCCGTATTGGCGTCGATAATAACGTAGATAATCCCTATACCTTCGCCGTACTAGATAGTGATTAGGATAGGGGTAGTGGTAAGGGCTTTCTTGAGGACGTCTATAGCGTATTATTAAGGCTCCTCTCACTTAAAGGTAATATTCTTCCGTAGCAGGTCGGTTAGGGGCCTAGCGATAATAGCGAACTTATAAATCTAGACTCGGTAAAAGGTAGCGAGACCGAGGAACGAACGAATATTAAAGACCGTATTATACTTTTCCTACTCTTAGACCTTCGCGATTTCAGCCTACTTAGGGGAATAACTATTAGTACCGTAGACGTAGCCTATAATAGTGGCTGCTTTCTAATACTACTAGCTTTTAATACCCGTGATAATACCTCCTACTAGCTCTACGTTAAGAAGCGCTTTATCAATATTAGCGATATACTTAGCTATAAAACGAGGAATTCCTAATCTAATTAGGGTATTCTTATAGGTAGTTATCGGTCCTTTTACTATACTATCGTTAATAAAGAGTCTATAGCACTAAGGAATAAGGTCGTAAAGGATACGGGTTATAATACGTATAAACTAGGCTACTAAGTTAGTAGCCCCCTAGGGAAGGGTATATATTCTAAAGAGTCTAATAATAGTCGTAAAGGTGGTTAGATCTCGAGACTCCTCGTTAAGGGTAACCTGATCGTAGTCGGAAAAGAGGTCTAAGAGGGATATAAGCTTATATATAGCGAAATCCTCGGAGAACTTATCGGCCCTAAGCGGTATAAAGGTATCTTAAAGGGTTAATATATTAATCTTAGTAGCCGAGTTAATAAGCCGTATATTACTATCCTTCTTCTTAACTAAGAACTAGGGGTTACGATAGGCTACGTGGCTCTCCTCGATTATACCTTTCTTAAGGCGGTCCTTTATTATCTGCACGATTATAGACTTTAGAGCCTTAGGGATAGGGATCCCCTTCGCCTACCACGCCTTATAAGCAACCGCTCGAATCTTCTATAGAGGGGCTACCCGTTTATTAAGGCGGCCGTACTTAGTCTATTCCTATATAATAGCTACCTCGCGGTTTAGGAGGACCTTTATTAGGAGCTCCTTTTCCTTAGGGCTTAAGTAGTCGACGGTCTTTAGGATAGCGTCGAGTCTTTCGGGTATAAGGCGTGAACGGGGTATAACTTTAGAAAACTTCGGTATAATTAGGCCAATAAACCGCTCGTCTTCTAGCTCCTAGTCTTCCTCTTTAATTTCTACGAGGATATTCTTCTTCTAGTAGGGGTCTTTATCGGGGATACTTCTATTAGACGGAACGTCGTTAAGAGGGTGAACCTTAAGAGCCTTAGGCTTCTATATAGTAAAGACGCCTTCGGGATTAGGAGGATAGTGCGTTTCTTTAATAAGATCTTAGAACTTCCTCCTCTTAGGCTATTATAGCCTCTTCGTTATAACTGCGGCTATACTAGTAATTCTATCCTCCTCTTTTTTTAGAGCTTCGAGCGCTCTTATCTAGGAATTATCCTATATTATCCAGTCCTTTCGAAAATACGAAACTAAGAGGCTATTAGGGTGATTAGGCTAATAGTAGTATAGAAAAGCCGAAAAGGATAAGTGGTTAGTGTGAATTAGTTATTATTATATAGTTATAGTTATTATATAGGGAGCCTCCGCAATACACCTCTTATATCCTCGGCCCTAATTTCGTGGTATCGCCTTTAAGGCTATATAAATTCTCTTTATTAGGGGCTTTACCTCCTCCGTAAAGAGGAAGGCTACTAAAGTAATAGCGTCCTTATTATTTAAATAAAAGAAAATATCGTCGTCGCTTTTCTTTTTCTTCTCTTTCTCCTTCTCCTCCCTCGCCTCCTCCTTCTTTTTCGCCCCTTAGTCGGGCGAACCGCTAGTCCTATTATTACTTAATATTAAGGTAGTAGCCCCGGACTAACTATAAAGGACGCCGTCCTCCCCCTACTATCCGATACTTAGATCGATTAAATCCTCCTCCTCTTAACGCTTCTCCTCCTTTTTAAACTTAGGCTAGCTTTATTTATAAGGGCGGTCGTAAACCTATTCTCTACTAGCGATAAGGATAATAATACGGGTATCCCCGTAGGCAAAGTCTATATCGATCTATCCGTGCTTATAGGTGAAAGAGGCATAACTATTAAGTAAGAATAGTAGGCTAAGAAGTATCCCAGGCCCTATTCCCTCGATTAATATAAAATAGACTTTCCTATACTAGTCCCCGACTTAGAGGTGCTCTTTTAGATATCCTGTGTAATTTACCCTATCTATATCGTTAATCCCCTTAATCGCGATATTACTTTTACCGATATAGCCCCGTAATCCTAGCTTCTCTATAAGGTCTAGCCGGATAGTATCCAAGACGGCTCCTATATTAATAACTACGTAAAACCGGTCCTCCGTAGGGTAGGCCTTAGCTATTCGCTTAGTTAGGCTAACCCGTATCGTTATATACTTCGCGTAAATAGTAGGAGGCTTTAGTTTATTAATCGTCGAGGCGGGCGTAATAGATAGGGCACTATTAGGCGTAGGGGTAGCGGTCGCGGTATTCGTAAACTATACAGAACGTTCGGGTCCTAAGGGTCAGAAGTCTATAGAAAAGGCCTTTTTAAGGGTTAAGCGGATAACCGTATAAGGCTTTACCTGGCTACCGATTAACCTTAGCGTCTCCTCGTAGTCCGCGAGAATAGCTTTATTAGTAAAGAGGAGGTAAACTATAGGAACCTTAACCTCTATCTTTAAAAGGTGCTTTAGGCTCTTCTCATGGACCTTCTATATAACGGCCTCCTAGTTAAATAAGTTAAGGGTATCCTTTTAAGCCGAGGCTTATAAGATAGACCGAGTAGTGGTCGAGGTGGTAGTAGGTCTAGATATAGGGGCTATTAAATTAGGGGTTAGACTATTATCAATATCGGTATTATTAACTATCTTTATAACCCTTTAGAAGCTTTCCGGAGTCGTTAGTGTCTATTAAACGCCCTGATTAGGGGAACCAGCTATTTTTAGCGTGGGTTTACTAATTCTACCGCTCCTAGTAGTACGAAGAGGGTCCTAAGGGTCGGTCGAAGTATAATAAGATATAGACGTAGTATATACTCTAGTAGTAATAAAGTTAATGGATCCCGTGACCGTAGTGACCCTTAAGGCTTAAGTGGTTTAGGTGGCCTAACCACTCTAACCGGTCTACTACTTCTATGCCTACTTAACTATATACTTAATCATAAGCCTATTAGTCTTATTAGTCTTATAGGGGAGGGTAACGGGCTAGAAGGTCTTAATATAAAGGTCTACGAGCTCCTTAAATCGGCTATAGAGCTTAGTGGCTAGCTAATATAGTATAAGGCGTTGGTATAGGTAGTACTCGTTAACTCGTAGCTCGCTCTTTAGGCAGGCTACCTAAATACCGGTCTAATCTATAACTAAATACGCGGGGAACTACTACTTAACTAGGTTATAGGCGTTATCGTGGATTAGGATAGGGTAATTATCTCTCCTATACCCTTTTTAGCCGTAGTAGTAGTAGCGAGCTAGCGGGGGCTAGCCGTTATTCTAGGCACCTGCTACGGCCAACAAAACAAGGCCCGAGAACAGGCCTACTGCGGAACCCTGAGCCTTAAGCAAAACAAGGCCCGAGAACAGGCCTACTGCGGAACCCTGAGCCTTAGGTACGAACATGGCAAAGGAAGGATAAGCGGATTCAGAGGGTCACGTGCGAAGACACGTGACCACTAGATCAAAGGACTCAATGGATAATCTCTATAATCCGGATAGATCATCCAGAATAACCTACGATCCTAGGAGGATTATAACAGAAGAATATCGATCCAGGGAATAGGAGCGTATATATATACCAGAGTATCTTAGGTCTTACTTCTACTAGAGAACAAGACATCGATCAATCTAAGTCTTCACCTGGACTACTATTCTACGCTTAAACCTACCTTATAAAGAAGACGCCTAGTCTTTACGACGTAACTACGACTAGACCACTACGAACGATAGTTACTGCTCTTTAGTTAATATCCTCTTCTTATTTTAAACTAAAACCTTAACGCTAGTCCCTTATCGTCCGCTATACTATAGAGGACCGGAAGCCGTCGTAACAGCACCTCTCTGCTATCCTAGGCGGTTATCGTGTTACTAGGGCGGGCGGCTATCATTATATCAATTAGTATATCTAGGGCGGGGTCCTTTATAGTAGATCTCCTCGGTGTACTAGGCGTTATTAGGCTAGGATGCGGTACTATTAGCCTGATTAGGGGCGGTAAAGTGTATTAAAGTAGTTATCGTAGGCTAAGGGGCGTGCTTAAAGACGGTATAAAAGGCGTTCTTCAGATTAGACTTTGTGGCGAGGAGGGCTTAGACCTTCTCCGTGCCTATCCTCTTAGATAGGGCGAGTATTTAGGTAACGGTGCCCCTAACGCCTTTAGCTTTATCGTAAATAAGGGAAATAGTATACTTCTCGAGGAGGTCGGCGAGCTTATCTATATCCGATTAAGAGGCTATAGACTCCTAGACTATAGTAGGCCGCCTTAAGATCGTGGGCTAGTAAGTAGTACTATTAGGCTAATTAGACTTAGCTATACTTAGTATAGCGTCCTTATCTATAGACTTACCCTCCGCTTCCTAGATATCCGTAGACTACTCGCGTAGTAGTTCCGAAAGCAGCCTATAGCTCTTAACTATCTTTCTTAGGTTAGTGCCTCGAATCTTAAGGTTATTAGCGATCAATATATAGATATCCCTATATAGAATAGTAAGGATAATACCGTAAAGCTCGGAGTCCTTAATAGAAGTGCCTTAAACTCGCTCGGCCTTAGCCTTTTAGATAGTAATTTACTATAGTAAGTCCCTAACCTAACGAACACTATTAATCTTATACGTTTTATGCTTTACCCGAAGCTAATAAACCTTATAAGAGAAGTTAAGTTAGTAGTTAGGATCTAAATAAGAGAACTCCTTAATAAGCTTCCTAACTAGATTAGACTAACTACCCTTATCGGCTTAAACTTCTCTAATTAGGCGTTCGATAGCGGGACGAATAGCCGTAGCCGTGTATAGGTTAACGTAGGTGATCTTATCGGCTTTACTAAGGCGGTTAAGCTTAGTGTAGTTATTATACTACTAAAGGAACGTAGAGTGAAACTTACCACTAAAGCGGGGAGCTCTAGTAGCGAGGGAATGTAGGGGTGCTCTTAATATAGTAGTGGTAGGGGGCAGGGCTTTAACGACCTCGGTAATAGTGCTTTCTCGGTCACGGCTTATTGGGGCTTATAGTAGCTTAATTAGGTCTTTAGCGGTAGTAGGGGAAGCGTTCGAAGCGGGCTAGGCAGTAAAGATAGGCTAGGCAGGGGTAGTAGTCGATTTATAGGTAGGGGTAGATCTAAAGGCTAATCTAGGGGCAGTACTAGGGGTAGATCCAGGGGTAGTTATCGAAATAGTAGTCGGAGCCGCGGCAGATATAGTAGTCGGCCTAGGAGCGGGCGGAGGTAAGGCCGTAGCCCCGATATCGTGGTTCCCCTAATTAGGGGCGGTAGAAGTGGCGGGTGTGTGAATAGGAGGGATAGCCGGCGAGGCAGCCTTATCGTCGGAGTCGCTAATAACGATAACGGGGGTAGGCTTACGATACTAAGTCTAAGTATCTATAGTGTTTTAGGTGTAAGTATAAGGGGGTAGGCGAATAATAATAATAGGATCGGGGCGTTTAGGGTATTTAGGGAAAGGTTCTTCGAACTAATCGTCTAGCGAGAAAATCCTATAAGTATTCTACATACTAGCTAGGTTATTATATATATTATCTTATCTTAATAAGAGTGATAAGGTCCTTAACAAGAGGGTGGTAGTAGTCCTAGGTTTTACTCCGCGATACTTATCTTCAGGGTCTAGCTTTTTTAACTTACCTTAAAGGAAGAGGCCCCCTATAATTAGGAGATTACCTATTAGTAAAGGGACTATACTCACGGATATTAATATTAGTAATATTATACGCTAAGTCTTACGAAGAAGTATTATAACTTACTTACGGGGTCCGTAAAGGTCTTATCTATTAGATTATCGGGTCCTTATATAAAGTATCGTAATTTCGCTTCTACGTTTAGTATTAGTATTTTTCTAGGGTTATTAGGGGTTTATTGCCCTAATCCAGGTAAGCTGTGCTTGGCGGTCTTATCTTTTCTTCGCTATTATACGAGAGTCTATCTTAATTAGTGGTAGGGGTTACGAGCCCCTTATCGAGTCTATTCTATATCCGGAATCTAACACTATCGCGATCTAATCAGTTTCTTCCGTTCCTATAATTACTACCTCCGCGGCGGCGGGTCTTATAATTAAAAGTGCTAAAAGTGCTTCTTACCTCATCTATATAGTCGTTTCTTTTTCTAAATCTATTAGGGTAAATCTCCCCTCGGCCTTAAAGCGTTAAATTCTTCCTCGGTCGTTATCTTTATATCCTTTAGGGGGTCGTTAACTAATAGTCCGTTTAGGAGGGCCGGAACCTCCCTCGAGCGCCTCTATTACTCTAATTAGGGTTAGAACACTTTAGGGCCGCTGAATAAATCCGCCTCCGAGCACTATATTATAACTATATAAAGACGTAGTGGCACTAAATCGTTAAGATACAGATTAGATAAAGAGATTAGTCCAGTAAAACCACGATGCATAACCAAAATATAACTAATACCACTATAACCTTTAGTAAAGAAGTAGATCGGTAGTCACTATTCCGATCAGGGTAACGTAAGTTAAACTGGAAAGATACCTTAAACGTAGAATAAGTAATTGTAAAAGAGGATAATAATTATCTTTTAATCCCTCGATAGGGATATCCGGCGCCTGTCCTTAATATATATATAGGAGGTGGATCCCGCAGCCTCAAAAAGGGGGTCATATAACCGTTCTGCCAAACTACTCTAAAGCCGTATCTGCGCGGTTATAATAGGTGTTTTATAAAGAACTATTCCAAGGTAGCTACCCCCCTTACGGACCTCTTAAAAGGTGCCTAAGCCGGGCTTTTACGCCTTTCCCCCTATACCTATACCGTATTCGAATAATTAAAACTAGTATCCTAGGAGGCTCCAGTACTACGATATTTTAACCCTATACTACCTATATATATTAAACCCGATATCTCTATATTTACTATTAGCGCGGTAATAAACTAATAAGAAGATAGTTTATAAAGACCTATTATATTTATACCCTAAAAGTTACACGGTATAGAGCTAAATTATAGCACGCCTAATTCTAAGCTAGTAGTAATTATTATTATTAGTATTATTAATATCATTATTATTACTCCGCTATCCTATCTAATCTATAGGAGCCTCATTTAGACTATACGGTCCTTCTTAGGTAGATATAAAGGGGAAAACCCGGGGTCCCGGGGGAAAACCTTTATACTTATCCTTAGTTAGAGTAGTGCTATTACGGGGCCGATATAGCCCCGGTTCGTCCTTTCTACGTATCTGGATTATACCTCTAGGCTAGTAGCTAGCGAGAAGGGTAGTAGGCTATAGTTCGGGTTAGCCTAGGGCCGTTATTAGCGAGAGAGCGGGGGGCTATAAGGGTACTATAGCGTCTCCGCTATAAGGCGGCCGCGGTATACTATATCTGGCCTCCCTATATCCCCGGGGGCTATTCCTATTATCCCTTCTATTTAATTAATAAAGAGAAAAGGCAAGGTAGGCGTTCCTGCCTCCCTTAAGGGGGGGTGCCTGCTATATCCGGCGGTAGGCAAGAAAAGACAGGGCTTCGCCTATACCCGTAAAAATAGTAGATAGTTAATAAATAATAAGGTCCTTTTCCTTTTTCCTCTTTCGTTCCTATAACGTTATAAAGCTTATTATAGATTTTCCTCGCCTTATATTCCCGCTCGCGGTCCTGTAGGCTTACCGTCACGGCATTATACTAACTAGTAGTATCTTCTAGTTCTTTATTCTTAATCTACTATATAGTTTTGTAGTATATAGTTCGCCGTTTATACGTGGCGTTATAGTAGTGCGGGGTTAACTAGGTAGTATAATAGTATTTAATAAGGGTAATTATATATAATTATAACTATATACGGACCACAACTATCACGCCTATTGACCACAGGCGCGTAAGAAGAGTAAAATCGATAAAACCACTAAGATAGTAATTATAACTAGCGTACCTTAAAGGCTACACGTAGAGGTTATTTAAGACGGCTTCCTTTATTAGGGACGATAATAAGAATACCCTTATAAGACCTCCTCCCCATCTAAGGTCGTGACCGTATCGTTAACTCTTTGTCTAGAAGTAGGAACCGTATCTTAACGCTTACGCGGCGTTCTAGGATACCTTTATAGCTAAGGAAGTAATAACAGCGATATTATCTATAGGTATACATCCCGCGGAGACTCCTAATACGGTAATCGCGCTAGCCCCTTCTGCTCCTTAGGAGGTCTAAGAAGAGGTAGTATTATAGTTAGCCTTAGTATTCTTTCCTAAGGTTATTAATAATATAACTAAACTAGCCTTATTTCCTTTAGTAACGGAGGTCGCTAATAAGATAGTTATACTAGTCTTTTCTCCTCCCATAAAGGCCTTAGATTGAAAGCCTTAGAAGAGATAGTATCAGGACTAGACTTATTACCTCCGGAGGAGGTTATTACTAAAGCGGAATAACTAGCCTTATCTCCTCCTTATAAGGTTATAGGTAAGGTAGTAGTTTTAGGCCCGGTCCCTCTTAATTTATACCGGAAAAGAACGCCTATCCTATTACTCTTACTCTCTTATCGGGGTCGATATGATTAGATAAAGACTTTAGGCGCCTTAGTCTTATAGAGCTAAGGGAGTATACTCGGTTATTTAAGGAGATTCTTATACTCGGTCGCGCTAATATTATAATCTCCGAACTCCAATAATTCACGAAGCGTAAGCGGGCTTTTACACCTACGGGTATAACTATTACTAGCGCGGGTATAATCCCCGATAATAACGATAATAAAAATAATAATAATGACGATAAGAAAGTTAAGGAGATAGACTTTAATCTATAGCGGGGCGATAAGGTAAGACTTTTACGGAAGTCGATAATCCCGAGGATAGCGATTTCGAGGTTAAGAATATCGATCTAGGCTTATAATAAGCGTGACTAGGGTATAGGGCTTATCCGGCCTAAGCTAAATCCGACTCTTACTCCCTTTTAATTAGCACGATACGATCGCTTCTATATCGGCTCTTATATTATAATAGCGCGAATATATTTAATAAGCTATCGTTTATTATTACTAAGCCGAATTTCCTTTTAAACTCGTTAAGTGCCCGCGTTTACGCTAATAGTTCTAGCGGTTTTTAGGTAGGCTTATAGTATCCTACTTATTATACTAGTACCTTATATCGTAATCCTCTGCCTCGCCTGTTTATCCTTACGTAAAGGATTTTCTTAACTTTCTATTCTTTACTATTAATTACTTCTTAAATAGGCGGTAGTTAAGGGTTGTCTACTACCTATCCCGGGAGGGGGTTATTCCCCACGTAATACAATGAGTCTACGTAGAATCGGGGGTAGATCTACGATAATATAGTAAGCTCGACTGTATATATGCTAATTACTTATATAACTCGGTATTTATAATACAGCTAGTTAAGCTTATAGGATAGTCGCAGAGTTAAATAGGTAGCTAATAATAGCTAAACTAAGTTATTAACCTTAAAACCCTTAGCGGGTATACGATATTAGTTAGCGCACTCTTTATTTCTAAGCTATATTAGTATAATCGCGGCCTAGGCGAACTCGGTCGTTTCTTATAAATAGTATAATAGGTTATAGGCCGTTAATACTTTAGGTTTTATAAGGGGCTCCTCGGTTATCTAGATCGGGTTAACGTAGTAGCTATATTCTAAGAAGAAAGGACTAAACCCTGTTATAAAGCTCTTATGGTTAGTTAGGGCTAATTATACTACGGGTAATAGGCGATTCTAGTTATCCTAAACGTAATAGATAAAAGCTTATAAATAAGTTTATACTTCTTAGTTTATATATTCTATTACTCTACTAGTTTACGGGTAGTATACTATACTAAGCTGACGCGATATCCGTGTAAGCTCGTAAAAATGCTTTTAGAACCTATTTATCTAATTCGAACCTTAGTTACTAATAATTAACCTAAGTATTCCGTGGAACCGGAAATAATAGTATAGGAACCGTTCTGTATAAGCTTCGGCTTCTATTATCTTTATCGCTTTTTATATTATAGCCTTAGTTAGGCCGTCTATAATAACCTAAAGGTAGCGCGCCTTCTTCTCGCCGGCTAATAGTAGGTCCGTTATAAAGTCTATTAATAGGTTACTCTATATTTATTCTAGTACCGGGAGGGGGCGTAAAAGGCTTTATTTTATATTCCTCTATATACCCTTTTCCGTAAATATCATAGTTCCGGATAAATTATCGGATATCCTTATTTTTCCTTAGCTAGAAAAAGCGATACGCTATTAAGGCGATAGTGTTTTCGTGTCCGGGGTATCCTCTAATTACTAAGTCGTGAATTAACTAGACGATCCTCCTTTATAATATTAACCCTTTAATAGACCCGGGCACCTAAATTCGGTCGCGGAATAATAATAACCTAGTCACGGAGACTAAATACTCGGCTATGTATAGCTTTTATTATAATAATAATAAAAACTAATATTCTTTTTAAGTAAGCACGGATAAGGCTCCTTCATACTATTTATCGATTATAAGCGTCTTATCCTATAATTATAATAGCTCTTAGTCCGTCTTAAAGAATATTTAGCCGCTATTAGTACTATAAATACTAGGTAAAATTACGGTATCGGGGAGTAATTAGATATAGTAAGATAATTCCTATTTATCCGTTATATTTTAGGGCTTATCTTACTATTAACGCGAGAGGGCGTCCGCTATTGTATTATTCTTTCTTTTCCGATACTTAAGCACAAAGTCGAATTATATAAGCTTACCGCCTTATTAGCTTTATCGCTTAGTAAGTATTCGCTTTACTATAAAGTATTGGAGGGCTTTATAGTTAAAAAGGACTATAAACTACCTATAACTAATAAGCTTAGCACGCTATATTATTAAATAACTTATAATCGCTAATATTTCCTTATTATAGATTAAGTAATTATATTCCGCTGTATTAAGTTTATAAGAGTAGTATATAACTATATAGCGATTTCTATCCGTGTTTTTTTTTTTATATTAGGCTACCCTCGAGGGCGAACCCTAAATATTCCGTCTTAATAAATAGCTTATTTGCTAGGTCCTATTATTTATAGTATCGGTCTTAATAATAAGCACTTAATTAGGAGTCTTTTTCGACACGCCTACTAACCACGGGCGCGTAATAAGAGTAAAATCGATAAACCACCGAGACAGAGATTATAGCTACCGCCTCCCTCCTAGGATACCATTATAGCGGTATCGTAATACCGGCACTATAGTATAGCCGGAAGAGTTACAGGATAGCGTTATCCCGACCTTAACCACGCAGAATTCATAGCGGACCCACCTTTCATAATATAAGCATTCCCCCCCCCGCTTATAGCAGGATATAGCGCGGAACCGATATAAGACCGAAAGGGGACTACCACGCCCCCCGGAACTAAGAGTAACTAAGACTAAGGCAGAAATTCAGGCCCTACTAGCTAATAGGAATACGATTAAGTAGGTTATAGAGCTTGTAAAGGAATTAATCACGATATATAATACCCGTAAGCATACCGGCGCGATACCGCTAGTATACCTATACGCTTCTATTCGCTACGTTATCCGAGAGGAACTCCGAAAAGGAATAAGCGGCACGAAAAAGACCTAGGCTAACATTATAGGCCGGGCTCCCGTAGCGGTACCGCCGCGGGACCCCGCCCCCCCTAGAATAATCCCCGCTAAGCATTACTAGGAACTAATTATCCGCTAAGGAACCCTCCCTAAAGACTAGCCCCTTAAAGCTAGGACCCTAAAGGAAATTATCTAAGCTATAAACGCTATAACTACCCGATATAATAGTATAGCGATATAAAAGCTATTAAGCAGAGATATCTACCTTACCTTTACCGAAGGGGTATAGTAATAGGCTACCTATAAGGAATAATAGGTTAAGAAGGCCTTTAGTAAAGGAGCTACCCTACCTATCTAAACCTACCCTACGCTTATAAAGGCTATCCCCTAGGAGGTCCTTAATATCCTATCTAAGGAGGACTTACTAGTATCCCTATAGGATATAAACCCCGAGGCTAAAATCCTCCGAGCACGATAATAAGTACCCCGTTACGGTATTAGTAGGGTAGCGCTTCTCCTTATCGAATCGGCTTTACCGGAAAGGGCTATAAGCCTTATCCGGAATACCCTCCTCTTCGAAGGGGGCAGCTATATCTATAAACTATACGATCCTAATCTTAGCCCCCTAAGGTACTATAAATACCTATACTTCGGCTATAAGTCTAATAGCTATCCTATAGTCAAGAGGGTATACCGCTATTACGCTAAGCCCGAATCGGCGTACTTATAAGGCCTATGATACTATAACGCTATAATACCCGGTCGCTCCCGCCGCTATACCGCCTATTATAGGTGTACTATAAGGAGTATTTATTATTATTATTAATCTTACTCCGCTATCCTAACTAATCTATAATTATTATTTTAGGAGCCTTTTTAGGCTATACGGTCCTTCTCGGGTGGCTATAGAGGGGAAAACCTAGGTAAAACCCGGGGAAAACCTCTATACACTTCCTTAGGTGGAGTGGTGCCGTTACGGGGCCGACGTGGCCCTGGTTCATCTCTGCTACGTATCTAGATTACACCTCTAGACTAATAGCTAACGGGAAGTATAGCAGGCTAATAGTTAGGTAGGTTAGCCTAAGCTAATCATTAGCGATAGAGTAGAGGCCGAGGGGGGTGCCGCCGCGCCTCCGCGGTGCGGTAGTTATATCCCTTTAGCCTTAGCCTCCCTGCGTCTCCGAGGATTATACCTTTTATTCCTTCCGTTTGGTTAATAAAGAGTATAGGGGAGGTAGGCGCCTCCTGCCTCCCCTAGGTAGGTTCCTACTATATCCGGCGGCAGGTAGGGAGGATAGTGCTTTACCCTATTATAAAATTTAGATAGTTAATATCCTGCGAGGTCTTCGTGCCTCTTTTCCTCTCTTTTCCTCCTATAACGCTAACGAGTTCGTTATAGGTTTTCCTCCTAATCTATACCCGTTTACGGTGCCGTAGGCTTATCGTTACGGCTCTATACTAATAGTAAACCCCTTTAGTTTTCCTTATTATTTCTTCCATATACTTTAACTATAGGTGCTTTATAGGTCGCGTCGCGGTGGCATGGTGGCGTGGGGGTTATCTAGGTGGTATAGTATTAATTCATATATATAAATAAGTAATCCGAAGTAGTAGTATAATATAAGTTCTTTTTATAGCGCGGCGGTGCCTTAGTAGTAGCGTGCTAATAGTCGTAGATATCGTCTCCTAATAACACTAATACTAATAATAATAACCGCCGCTACGAGCGCGGTATAGTTCGTGTTATGCCGTATATAGCCCTCGGTAGCGTCGGAGTGGTGTTATAGCGTTAATATAGGGTAGTTATATTCGTTATAGTAAGCGTTTAGGTATTTACCCCGATAATATAGAAGCTTACGCTAATACTACGGGAATAGGCGCGGCCTATTATTAGTATACTAATAGTCGCCGTCTATATAAGGATATAAGTCGCCTCGGTGCCGTGGTAGTGCCGTGGATACGTTATAGTGGTTATGGCTAATAGTTTAATAGGTCCCCTCCGCTCCTATGAAGTAGTAGTAACGCCTTATAGATATCTATTAGGTATATATAGCGGTAAAGGCCGTTAGTGGCGCAGGTGTTATTACTATAGGTGTCCCCTTTTAGTGCTATAGTGGCTCTACGCTAATAAGTTATAAGCTAAGGAGTGCTTAGGGACGGCGTCCTGGTCTTTTAGCCGGGCCCTAAACCGGGCGTTACTTTCCGGTCGCGGTCACGGCGGCACCGTGTCGGTAGAGGTGTAGGAGTTATCTTATTAGATAAGACGTTTAGAGAGTAAGATAGATCTAGTCCTAGAAGACCTTATCAGTGGTACCCCCTCGGTCTCGCTATAGCTCCCTAGCGGTATTAGTTAGCTAACTAGTCTAGTAGGGTCTTAAGTATATTAAGAGCAGTGTTAGTGCCTTTAAGGGAGGTAATAACGATAAGAGCTAATCTATGCTATACTAGTACTATATCGATACCGCCGGGGTCCTGGCTTATAGGGCCCTTATCCTAATAATTAGTTAGTCGTCGTGTCGTCTTATCCCCGATACGGTCTTATTTCGGTGTCGCGGGTGTTTTCGTAGGCCTTTATAACTTCGAGGGCGAGGCGGAAGTCCTTAAGCCTCTTCCGTTATAGGAACCACCTTATAACTGCCCCGGCTTCTATATTATAGTCTAATACGTCGTATAAATCCCCTTTAGTCGTAAGTAGTCTCCCTACGGCACCGAAGAGCTCTCTACGATTGTCCTCGGTTATATCCTAGCACTAGAGTACTATACACTCCGCTATTTCTGCCCCCCCGTTACTATAGGGGCACCACGTAGTTAGGAATCCCGGCACCCTCGCTTTTACTAAGAAGGCTTATAGGCCTAGTTTTTCTAATCTGATTTAGGTAAGTACGGTACTCTATAGCTTTAGGAGTCCTCTATATTTCCGGAGGGAGCGGTATATCGAGGGGCGGCTCGGTGCCGCTACGGCGTAGGTATAGGGCCTCCGTGCCTTTACCTAGGTTCGACCCTATTCCCTTATAAGGGCTTTCCTCGGGGCCGCGTTTCCGGCCTAAGTCGTTAGGGCGTTAAGTTAGGCTATCCACGCGAGGGCCGCGTGGGTCCTATAATACCGATTCGGTGCCGCTAGGGCTCTCGCTATAGCGTATACCCCGGCTAATATCTTATCCCTAGTTCCCTCCTCTTATATCCGGCGGACCTTCCGGGCATTTAGGCTTGAGAGGTATAGGTTAAGGGGGGGTAAAGGTCTTTTTTTCGAGGACCCTAACCGGCGTGGCTTTATAGGCTCCGGCTATTGATCGAAGGCACCGGTTCTATACCGTTATAAGTGCCGTTATAGGGCCGTACCGGGGGCCGGTCCCTATCTTATATATAGTTAAGGTATTATAGACGATTACTAATCGTATTACTACGAGGTATAGTCTTTTTACGTCTACGAAGCTATACCCCTACGCTACCATACTAAGCCTTAAGAGGGCTTATATCTAAGTGGTTAGGCGGCTCTTTACCTTTTTAGTGTTTCGTCAGAAGTTAAGCTTCCTATTAAGCTAAACGCCTAGGAACTTTATCGCCTCCGCTACCGGTACCGAAGTGGTATTAAGGGGGAGCGGGGTAGGTAAGGGTTAGCGTGACTTTATAAAGGGAATATAGATATACTTAGCTAGTTTAAACTATAATCCGCTCGCTATCTCCTATTCTAAGTATATCCTCTACACGGCGGCGAGGCGTTACGGCGTTTATGCCTCTATCCTGCTAAAGGCGATAATATTTATATTATCGGTAAAACCTATTATTATTATTTTAAGGACCCTTTCTAGCTCTTTATATAGAGTAGAGATATAAAGAATAAAGAGGATAGGGGAGATCGGGGAGCTTTACGGTATCCCTCCGTATAGGTGCTATAGGGGGGCCGTTTCGCTATCGAGTAGTAGCTAGGCTACACGGTCCCGGAGGAAGCTACTAATTAGGGTATTAAGCTACCGGGGGTAGCCTTTCCTTTTAAGCACCTTAATAAGGTGGGAATAGGGGATAGTATTAAAAGCGCCTTTAATATCTAGTTAGAGTATCGAAACGGTGCCGCCGTAGGCCTAGCTCGCCATTATAGCCTCCGTGGTTTTTTATACTATTATCTTTATACTTCGCCTTATCCGGTTATCTATCTATCCCTCCGGGAGGAGCCGATACTCCTCCGCTATAGTCACGATCCGGTTAGTAAGTATCCCCTTAAGGACCTTACCTATCGTACTAAGAAGTAATATCGGTCGCTAGCCTTTTACTATCCCGTAGTCGGCCGGCGGCCGGCCTTCCTTCTTTAGGACTACCACGGTAGCGTAGCGGTACCTTTTCGGGTAGTAGCTCGCTTTAAGGCACGCTATAAAGATAGCGCTAAGTCTTTAGTATAGGAGGGGTCTATATACTTTTAGGAGCCCTGCTAGGAGTCCGTTAAGGCCTAGTACCGCCTAGGGTTTTATCTTCTTAAGGCGCCCCTATACGTCCGCCGCGGTAACGTCTCGGCGGATATCCTACCCCGGGGGGGATTCCGCGCCTAAAGGCCTAAGGACGGTAAGGAGGGGGGTGGGGAAGAACTTCCGGTTTAGGACCTCGGCCTTCTCTACGTGTATAGTTACCGGGTAAGCGCTATCGTCTTAGCATAGTAGTAGCACCGATAGGGGGTCCGGTAATGCGCCCTCTTTAATTCGTGCCTATTTTTGTAGCCGCTAAAGAAGGCTATTATTCTTCCTAGTTAAATAGAGTAGGTGCCGTTAATATATCCGCTTCGCTACCGCCACGGCCTTATCCCGGCGCCTCTCTGCTTCCTAGAACTCGTCCTATCGGTTCCGGGACTTCCTAGATATATATCTACGGTGGAGGCGCCTTACTTCCTAGGTAAGGGTGTTTAGCTCCGCGTTCTACTAAGGGGTGGATAGGTGTCTAGGGGTACCCCTATAGCGGCGCGGCGTGGCCTTATCGGCTATAGTCGTGAGGTCTGCTGTTAGGTTATCTAGTACTAAGTCGATATCTTCTAGTAATATAAAGGGGCCGGTCTATTATGGCCATGTAGTAGTAAGCTAGGGGACCTATAAGGGGTCGAAGTCTTTCTAGACCTAGCGGGGCCCGGTTAGGTTCTATAGTAGTATCGTCGCGGTAGTCGGTAAGGCGTCCGTCTCTATAAGGATTCGGACCGTTTATAAATAGTGGTTAGACCCGATAATAGTCTTATCTGGGCCGCTAAAGTCGTAGCGGAGCCCTTACGTTACCTATATAAGATCTATAGTACTAGTACGCCGGCCTAGACGGTGCTATATAGTTATTCCGGGGGGGGTTATTAGGTCGAGGTTCTACCGGGTTATAAGGGTAAGTAGGGTATCGGCTTAGGGGTAATACCGCGGTGGCTATAATTATAGGGGATAGTATAGGTTAAAGTCCTTAATAAGGACGTATCGGCCCCGTAGCGGTACCGTGTCGAATATATCTTATAGGGGCGTATTCTAAGGGATCCTAGCCGACTAGTAGTTCTCTAAGTAAATCGACTAGATTATAAGGGTATTATCTTTAGTCCTGAATATAACCATATAGGTATCGCGGTAGGCCCGCCACGTCCACGTATATAGCGGGTATCTCTTATAGATATATAGGAGGACGCGGCCTCCTCCTTAGATTAGCCGATATACCCCTTAGGAGGGGTATACGGGGCTTTTCGTGAAGCGGTTAAGGCCGGGTTCCTGAATTACTATTATATTATACTCGGCGCGGTACCGGAGCGGTAGCTCGTACCACGCCTAACTCCTCCTTATATTCCACGCAAGGACGTGGATTTCTATTAATTAAAGGGGGGGGAGGGTTAAGATAACGTACCCGGTATAACCGGGGTCTAGGTCTAGGGTTCCTACTACGGTGCCTTATCGGCCCTACGGGGGACTATATAGGCGCTTATTAGGCCTAGTATCGGGGAGCCCTCCTATCTCCTAATCCTTTTCGGGGGCCGACCCCTACCTCTACGGAGGGGTCGGTCCTAGTCCTAAGCGATAATAATCGGGGGAAAGATCTACGGTTACCGCGGGTATACCGCTTCGGTCTAGCGGGTAATATCGTAATCCCTAGCTTAGTACGTATACGCTTCGCGGGTCTTCTTAGCCTCCTTTTTTAGTAGTCGGTATAAATCGTTAAAGGTATCATAGTCTCCGGTATAGACGGCGTAGCGGCGGGGGCGCCTTAGCGCTATAGCTTCGTAATATCCTAGGCCCTAGGGGTGCGCCGATTCGGGCTTAGCGTAATAGCGGTATACCCTTTCCACCGTAGGGCAGCTATTCGCTCGGTAACCAAAGTATAGGCACTTATAGCACCTTAGGGGGCTAAGGTCGGGGTCGTATAGTTTATAGATATAGCTGCCCCCCTTATAGAGGAGGGTATTCCGGATAAGGCTTAATGCCCTTTCCGGCGAAGCCGATTCGATAAGGATGAGCGCTACCTTACCGGTACCGCGGCGGGGTACCCGCTATTATACTTAGATAATTTTTACCTCGGGGTTTATATCCTATAAGGATACTAGCAGGTCTTCTTCGGATAGGGCGTTATGGACCTCCCGGGGGATAGCCTTAGCTAGCGCGGGGTAGGTGCGTGCGGCTAGGGTGGCTCCTTTACTAAAAGCCTTCTTAATCTATTATTCTTTATAGGTTGCCTATTACTATACCCCTTCGGTAAAGGTAAGGTAGATATCTCCGCTTAGTAGCTTCTATACCGCTACGGTATCGTGTCAGGTGGTTATAGCATTTATAGCTTAGATAATCTCCTTTAGGGTCCTATCCTTAAGGGGCTAGTCTTCGGGGAGGGCTCCTTAGCGGATAATTAGTTCCCGGTAGTACTTAGCGGGGATCACTTTAAGGGGTATAGGGTCCTGTAGCGGTGCCGTTACGGGAGCCCGGGCTACGATATTAGCCTAGGTATTTTTCGTGCCGTTTGTCCCTTTTCGGAGTTCCTCTCGGATAACGTGGCGAATAATAGCGTGTAGGTGTATTAGCGGTATCGTACCGGCGTCCTTACGGGTGCTGTGTATCGTGATTAGTTCCTCTACTAGCTCTATAACCTAGTTAATCGTATTTCCGTTAGCTAGTAGGGCCTAAATTTCTGCCCTAATCTTAGTTACTCTTAGTTTCGGGGGGCGTGATAGTCCCTTTTCGGTCTTATATCGGTTCCGCGCTACGTCCTGCCACGGGCGGGGGGGGGGGAGCGTTTCTACTACGAAAAGTGGGTCCGTTACGAATTCTATATAGTTAAGGTCGGGGCGACGCTATCCCACGACTCTTCCGGCTACACCGTAGCGCCGGTATTACGGTGCCGCTACGATAGTATCCAGGGAGGGAGGTAGTAGTTATAGTCTCTATCCCGATAGTTTTATCGATTTTGCTCTTATTACGCGCCCGTGGTTAATAGGCGTATAATTAATAATTTATTACTATTATTACCCCTATTATCGCCGGGGGCTAACGGGCTCGCTATTTATAAGCCGTTTTTGGATAACGCTATATCGATATTTAGGTATAGCCAGGCGCCTATCTATAGCGTGGCACTCGTAAATTAATAGATAAATAGAGCGGTAGAACCAAAACCTCGAGCACTATCTTCGCGTCTTCTACTCGCAGGAATAGGATAACTGGGTTAACCGGCTACTATTAGCAGAGTCTACCTATAATATAGCGTGGTATTCTACGATACATTATACCCTATTCGATACCCTAATAGGCTATAACCTAAGGGGACCTAATAAGGTATAACTACCTAGGGTAGACGAGGTTCGCGCCGCTAAAGCGGAACGCCGTGCGGAATACCTTATAGCCTAGCGCCGTTCTATCTCGGATCATATTAAGAGGGCGTAGGTTTCCTACGAATAGTATTATAATAACGGCCGTGCCTAGTAAAGGTTTAAGGTGGACGAGTACGTCTTACTATCCACGAAAAATATCCGGCAGAAAAGGCCCTCTAAAAACTTAGCAATAAGTTGATGGGGCCGTATAAGGTAACTAAGATCGTCGGCCTATATAGCCTAGCTTACTAGCTAGCACTACTAAAAGGTATAAGAATTTATAATATCTTCCCGGTCTCCTTACTAGAACTCTAAAGGTCCCGCGATAGGTTATAGCCAGAGCTACCCGTGGTTAACGTCGAACTAGACTCTAATAAGTATAAGGTCGAAGCTATCCTAGACTACTGATACTAAGGTAAACGGCGCTAATACCTAATTAAATATGCGGGCTATAGCGATAAGGAGAATACTTAGGAGCCGAAACGGAAGATCTCCGATAAACTCGTCGACGCCTACTTTAAGATAAGACTATCCGGGAACTATATAGGTCTATAAACTATTCTATAGGAGACCTCACAGACACGACATAAGGGCGGTATTCTACCTTTCCCCTTCCTTACGCATAATGAGACTTTCTAGGGACTAAACAGGTTTATATACTATCCCCGTAACGGCTATATCGACCTAGAAAACCCTTTAGTAGGCCGTAGAGATAAATTCTTAGGCAGGGACCCCCCTTAACCTAGACGGGGACTATATAGGCGTTATCGCCTGTGACGGCTTATCAAAAGTTGTTCACGTATTAAGGCCGAAAATATAGATTACTCGAACTAAGGAAGGAAAGGAGGAAAGGAAAAGTCTACGCAGTGTATAGGCGGCTAAGTACGTATAGAATCGTACGGGCCTCGCTAAGAGGTCCGTGCTTCTTAGTCCCGGCTATTACCGGGGACTATTCCGCGGGCTATAGCCCGTAATATACCCCCCCCCGCCGGAGGCGAGGTCGCGGTCGTGTCGTGGTTATACGGTCGTGACCTTATATTACTCTAGCCTCCCTGCGTGGAATCTGAAAATAGCCTCCTTTATTCGGCTCCCTTAAAGGCTCCTTCGAAGAGAGGCAATCCGCAGCAGCCCAGATCCTTTTAAGGCTAAAATAGTATAAAGGAGCTCTTATATAGCGGTATCGTCGTAGGCTCCTCGCTAGCGTACTTACTCGTTATAAACGATATACCTACCGAATATATAACCGGGAGTTATTCCTTCCACCTAGACGGCGTAGAAAGAGTAGTAAAATAAACCTGCTATTATTCTTCGTTTTTCCCTATTTTCTTCCCCTTTTATAGCTTCTTTTTAGGTAAGTTTTTCTCCTTTTTTTTTTTATTTTTTAATTAATTTTTTCTATACTCTAAGTAGCCCCGAGATACCTTGTAGGTCCCGTGGTAGTATAACTAACGTCGCCGAGTAACAGCTTATCTCTTAAGCCGCCTATATCCTTATTATAGTAAGTTAGTACTCCCCTCGCTCGTGGTTTAGTGCCGTGGCTAACCGTTAATAGATATCCGACTTCGTATTACCTAGTAAGCGCCCTTATAAGGGCGATAGTGATAACGATACAAATTCGCGGCCCTTACTACTATAGGTTATAAGGTCGGCCGCAACTAATAACGAGTAGACCCTAACCCCCCCCCCCCCCGGCTAAAAAAAGATATACCCCTAAAAGCCGCTAGGCCCCCGCCGACTCGCCCCTTATGCGTAGTACGCTACCCGGTAGTATAAGTAAGAATATAGTATTAAGTAGTACTACTAGTCGGGCCCTAGCGCGGCTAGGGCCGACGCTAAGTATTACGAGTATTCGTGCTCTACTTATAAGTGTTTAGAGGGAGGTTTACCTATTATACGTAGGGTAACTACGACTAACGGGTAATATAGCTCCCGCCCGCTGCCTATAACGCTACTAATACCCTATAGGATACAACTTATTCCATAAACGCGGATACCAACGATAAGGATATAAGTTTACCCCTGCCCTTCGCTTAGTAGCCTTTTTACTAATTCTTCTGTATAGAATCGCCGTTAATTCTAACATACTTACGGCCGCTTCTAAATCGCCCTTAGCCAGGCTAAGTCAGGTAAGAATATCGCTAGTCCCTTATAGTCCCCCGCTCCTGCTATCGCTATCGCCCCCGTCGCCGCTCCCGCTCCTATCGCCGCCCCTATCGCCGTTCCCGCCGCCGCGCCACCCACCGTTATCGCCCCGCCGCCCGCCGCCGCCCTATCCGCTATTACCGAGTTTTAGGTAAGTATAGTACGAGCCCTCGATAATATCGCTACCTCTATACGTAGTATAGATAAGACGCTTAAGGAAGTATCGTAAAAGCTAAAGGTTAAGAATAACGATATCACTATAATATCGTAAGAGGTTTATAACCTCTTTTACTCCGTACGCCATGTGTATAAGTATTACGTAGCCTTCACCCCCCTTACCGCGGGTAATAATCCGGGGGCTACTCCCGAGGCTACGCTCGCCTTAGCTCCTTCTTAGGAGGAGTTATAGGTGGGTACCGCTAAGGATAGTATAGCCTTATAAGAGGAGGAGCTAAAAAAGGGCGAGATTATCGGGGAGTAGGTTATTTATATCGTTTAGGTTATTTCGGTAGCTTTTTATGGTTTTACTTAGTCTTTCCTACGCCTAAGTTAAGTAGCGCGGGGGTACGCCCCTAATATAACTTCGCTCTCGGTTCTTATCCTCCTCGCCGCCATATCGGCCTTCTTTCACGCCCGTATCTTCTTCGTGTATTATTATAACGGCCCGTTATTTAACTATACCGGGCCGTGCTTCTTCTCGAATTCGTCGAGCGCTTATATCTCCTATAGGCTTTCGAGTAATTCCTATATTAGTTCTATATAGCCCTCCTATCGCACTAATACCTCACGGACCCTATTATAGCCTCGCTTTCGGGTACGGGCGTAGAGGACTTCCTTTACTACTTATTCCTCCTCTCTATCTAACCCTTCACGGATAAGTAATAACTAGGGGTTTATTATCGTTTACCCTAATAGGGGGTCGCGGTCGGCTTACTATAGGGGATCCACGTGGAAACGGTTATAGATCTATAAGGGAACGTCTAGTTCTACAATATAGGAGTTAATAACCTTTATAACTTTATATTTATAGTAGAGCTAGGTAAGTTTCTTTAAGGGCCATAGCGAAGAGTAGTTACCGATATCTAGCTATATAAGGTCGTCCTTTTTAAACCTTTTAGTAGGGTAATACCGACGGTTTACTAACTCCTCCTAGCGTAGTTATATAGCGGTTATCGCGGCTTAAGCGAACTAAGTGGCTTCCTTAGAATAACTTAGTAAGTCCTGCGCAGAAGCCTTACGCTTGTCGGTCGGTGTAGTCTTATTAGCTTAAAGAGGGTTCGCGTGGTACCCGTGTTATAGGAAGAACGGGCTTATTTAGATTATTAAGTTTACCCTATTATTTAAAGCTAGCTACACTACCGGTAATAGCGTATTCTAATCGTCTTAGGCATAATAGGTATATACTCGTAAGTAGGCTTAGACCTCTTAGTTAATACGTTTAGGACCTCCGTCTATCTAAGGGTAGTATACGGTACTTAATCGCTATTTAATACCCGCGAGTTTATAGAAGTATCTCTAAAAGCGGCTAGTTTAGTTTAACCCTCTATCGCTAATAGTAGACTTCGGTATTCCGTGGAACCTATAATAGTATAGTAAGAACCGTTTAGTATAGGCTTCGGTATCTATAGTATGTATCGCTTCTAGCATTATTAATTTTAAGAGTCGGTCGGTAATTACCTATAAATATCTATACTTACCCTCACGGGTAGGTAATAAGTCTATTATAAAATCTATCGCGATATCGTAGAAGATTCGCTTTAGTATAAGGAGTAGGCGTAGTAATCCTCTTTTCGTATCCCTTTATACGTGGCTAGCTTAGTATATATTATAATTCCGTATAAATCTTCTAGTATCTTGATTTATACTAGGCTAAAAGAATTAGCGGGCGATTAGGGTAATAGTATTATCCTTACCTAAGTGTCCGCCGACTACTAAATCGTGGATCGCTTATATAAGGCGGCCTTATAGCGGGTAACTTACTCCGTCTTTACCGTCCCCTAGCACCTATAGGCGATTACGAAATATTAGTCGACCTTAGTCGATTCTATGATCCGTGATCTATATTTTAAGCTCTAGCTTAGGGGGAAAGCTCCGTTCTCCCGCTACTATTACGGTAAAGGCACCTTAATAACGCTTATCGGTTACCCTAGCTTTATCCTACAATTATTATAGGTCGGGGTTTACTTCGAAGACTATAATTAGCTCCGGTAACGTTACTTTTACTAGGTATACCCGGGGGGAGATAACTGTATCGGGGATTATCTAAATATACCTCCTTTACTCTCGGATATCGGAAGAATTCTTAGGTATATCCTACTCTTAATATAAGAGTATATCGGCTACGATATTATCGGCCCCTTATTTATACTCTAATATAAAGTTATACTAAGCGAGCTTAGCTGTCTAGCGACTCTAGCGCTTAGTTAAGGCCTTTGTAGTTATAAAGTATTCGAGTACTTTATAATTAGAGTAAATCCAGAACCGGCCGCTACTTATAAGCTCGGCTTTCTAGACCTATAAGTAATCTATAATCGCTAGTATCTCCTTATCGTGAATCGGGTAATTATACTTAGCGGAGTTAAATCGGCGTAAATAGTATATAATAACGTACCTATATCCTTATTCGTCTTCCTATAGGAATACGTTACCTAGCGTAAACCCCGAGTAATCCGTTTCTAGCTAGGTTTTCCTTCCGGGTTACTACTATTATAGGTAAGGCTTTTCCTAGAACCTCTACTTTAGTTCCTTAAATACTGCTTCTTATAGGGGGCCCTAATAGAATAGGGTATTCTTCTTTATTAGCGCCGTGAGTAGCGCTATAATAGCTATAAAGTCGCGAACGAATATCCTATAAAAGTTAGCGAACTCTAGAAAACTTCGTACTCTAGTCGCGGAGACTAGCGCTTCCTATTCCGCGATAGCTCTAACTTTCTCGGGGTCGTAAAATACCCCTTTTTCCGCCGTAAAGATAAACCCTAGGTATTTAACTATCTTAACGCTAAACTCGCACTTCTTCGGGTCGAGGTTTAACCTAGCGTCTATAAGGGCACTAAGCACTCGCTATACCTTCTCCTTATAGTCCTTATAAGATCCGTCTAAGTAGATCAGGATATCGTCTATATACACGGAGACGAAATCGTTAAGGAACTCCCGTAGCGATAAGTTAATATATCGCTAAAATATTATAAGCGCGCCGGTTAACCTAAAAGGGTATACTAGCTACTCGAATAATCTAAACCGAGTACGGAATATAGTCTTATACTTATGCCCGGGTACTATCCGTATCTTATAAAAGGCGGCGACGATATCTAATTCAGTAAACCACTTCGCCTTAGCTAGGTTATAAAGGGTCTTTATAATTAGTAGGAGTAAGTAGCGATCTCGCTAAGTAATCGTATTTAAGGCGCGGTAGTTATAGTAAAATCGGAGGCCGCCTCCTAGCTTCCTTATAAATAGTATAGATACGGCGGTAGCTAAGCTACTCGCACGAATAAATCCCTTATCTATTAGATCCGTTATCGTCTTCCGTAATATAAGGAGCTCTTCACGTGATATATTATAAAGCGGGCCCTATAGTAAGGCTTATTCGTTACTACTACTATCCTTCTATAAGTAGACCTTATAGTCGGCGCTAGGTCGGTATAGGGATAGGCGTATAGAGTGTAAAAGCGTAAATAAGTCGCCAAACTCTTATATAATATTCTTAGGAATACATTCTCGCGGGTCTACTAGTTCCTTCGTACTTAGGGCCTTTTCGATATTCTTTAACGATATAGCCCGTAAACCCTTTTCCTATCTTTTCCCCTTCCGGTACCGTAGTTATCTATATAGTCCTACGAATACGGACCCCGTTACTAATACTATAATACGGATCTCTTATACCGCCTTCGGCTCCTCTTCGCCCTAAAGTCGGATATTAATATCGGTTACTCCGTAGCGGAGCCTTTATTCCTTAGCGTGGAGGACTACGTCGTTACGCTGTATCTATAAAAGCCTAAGGAAAAGATCCTAGTCTAGACTAAGTATTATATACGCGAAAACGCGCTCAGTATACCCTTATATATTTAGCGTAAAGACTACGATACCGGCGTTACTAGCTGGTTTAGTCTTATCCGAGAAGCCTTTTAGTAGTCGTTTCTTCTTATCGACTAATAGTAAGCGTATTTTTCGAGTAAACTTCTTATTTATAGCGGTATAATAGTTATAATCCGTATCTATAATCGCATTTATTAGCCTACTACTATTGACTCTTACTTAGATTAATACTAACTTACTTCGTAGTAGCGGTTTAAACTCCTCTTACTCGTATTACTCTCGCGTTATCGGCTCTAGTGCCCGATTTCGTACTAAAGCTACCCTTTTCTAAGTTTTCAGTATCCTCGGGAACGCCTTCGGATTCCTCCTTTTAAGGGGACGTTCGGGCCACCGTATCCTTCTTACTCTTATAGTGCCGTTAACCGTGGCCCTTTTCTAGTAGTTCTAACACGTTATATTTATATAGCGGTTAGGTTTTTTTTAGGTCCCCTTAGACTCGCTAACCTTATTAACTCTACTTATGGCGATATCGCTATTAGCGTCCTTAGCTAGTTTACGGGCGACGGGAATCGGTCAGTACGATTTACTAATACCTTCCTATCTCCACGCGATTATTTATACTTTATCGACCTACTCGGAGTAGGTATCGGTGAGGTCGGCTATTATTAGGCTATTATATAGCCTATTATTCAGGGCGCTATTAAAGAATAATATCTTAATATAGTCCACCTAATCGTGGCCTCCTACTTATACTAGATTCCTCTTAAAAGTTAGTAAGAAACGCGCGAACGGCTAGTCGGGTATTAACTTTATCGCTCTAAGGGCGTTAATAGCGCGACCTTATTCGTTACGGTCCTTATATATACGGTTAAGGTAAGCTATAAATTCCTCCGGGTTCAATTCGCCATTTATACCTCTATTACCGAAAAAGGTGCTAACTACCTACTAAGGCTAGGTATCTAAGCACGCGTTAATTAAAACCACGCCTCCTTAGTACTATAGAATAGCGGCCTATCGACTTTAAGTTTGAGTCGTATAGCCTAGGACTAGGCGGTGTATTCCGTGCGTTTTCTACTAAATTTTACGGGAATAGCGACCTACTATACCCGGTATAAGAGCGTGTGTGCCGGCGGCGGCGGCGGAATAGGTATAGTAGTCTCCGCTTTTAGTGGCCTAGGTAAGGGCGAGGGCGTTACGACTAGGGTAGGCGTCGGGTATATAGTGGGTACGAGGTGCGGGTTAAGTTAAGACCTTTCGAAGGCTGCTTATAGGCTAGCGATTATATTATGAATAGGGGCGATATATATCCTTACCGCTTCCTATACGTATTATAACACGCGTTTATCGATATCGTTATATAAGGTCCCTATAACTTACCCTTAGCCCCTTAGTAGGCTCGGGGCGAAATAACCGGGACCTCCTTCTATATAAGCGTTAAAGCTTATAATCTTAAGAGTTCGAATATATAATAGCTTATTAAACGTTATTCACGTATTAAGGCCGAAAATATAAATTATTCGAACTAAGGAAGGAAAGGAGGAAAGGAAAAGTCTACGCGGTGTATAGACGGCTAAGTATATATAGAATCGCACGGGCCTCGCTAAGAGGTCCGTGCTTCTTAGTCCCGGCCACTACCGGGGACTATTCCGCGGGCTATAGCCTGTAATATCGCCTTCGGTTACTATATTCCTCCTTTTAAGCGCTTTACTCTCGATCTTTATTCTTCCTTTTAAGCACCTTACTCTTATTCTCTATCTCTTCTTTTAAATATAACGCCCGCTTAAACCCCGTCCCTCTTCCTTTAGCATAATAGCTTATCGCCCTTAAAGTCTATTTTCCTTTACTATTCCCTTAATTAACCGTTACTATAGAGACACGATTATATTATAATAGAAGTATAGTTAGGAGTGTTAGCGTTATAATAGGAATACCCTAAAGCTGGTTAAAAAAAAAGGAAAAACCTAACCCGAAGGCTAGTAAAAAACCTAAAATAAAACAAAATAACTATTCCTCTATATATACTATCACGGCCCCTTTAGGGCGTCCTTCAACCCCACTAATTTATCGTCTAGAGGGGTAGGCTCCCGTCTAACCACCTTATTATTATTATCCTCTATATATACCTGGCTTTACCCCGCGGTAATAACCGTTACCCCCTCTTACCTACTACCCGCGGATAGTGTCGAAGGTCGAAGAGATAGGGGCGCCTTCGCCTTCTACTACTTCTTCTTCTTCTTCCCTGATAAAGGAGTCGAGGGCGTTAAAGCCTTTTTCCCCTTCTTCACTAATAAGGCCGTTATTATATCTTTATTATCGAGCACTTTAGAAGGATCCGGGGGACCCTAGGGACCTTACTGCATAAAGCCTTAAGGCTACGTAGGGCCACTATCACTAAATATATCGTCACCTATAAAGCTAACCCCCGCGGGGGCTAAGGTAGACCTTAAGGGTGTAGGCAGGTCTTCCTAGGCCTAAGCCTAGGCTAGGTTAAGAGTAGCTATCTACTTAAAAGCAGCGGCCGTATATTCCTAGGCTATAAGGTCGCGCTAATATAACGCTAGGCGTTACTACTCGATATTAAGCCGCTACTACTTAACGGTAAGACGCTACTATGATAACCCGACGAATTACTTAAGGAGCGACTCTATACTATTAAGCCTCTCGTGAATATCTTCCGCCATTGTCTAGCGGGCGTCGGTAACTTCCTTAGCTTAACGCCGAGTAATTATAGCTTCCTCGGTAGCCGACCGGTTAACCTCTAGCGTCGCTTAACCTAAAGCCTCTCTAAGGATAACCTAGCATCGAACCGCTATAGCCTAGTATTAGTATTATATAGGATTAGTACGGGTACTATATAGGATTAAGAAGGGGATACGGTTAGTAATACTTACGCGATAACTTTTATTTAGGCTACCTTTGTCGATAGCGATAACTAAAACCTTTTATAGCTACTCGGCAGCGTTCTTACCGATAATAGGGAGCTATTATCTATATTAGAAACGGGCCCACAGAGTAGTCTATAAAGGGAGGGGCTATAAGGATTAAGTGATAATAAAGAGGTATAAAAGAAAATAAAGATATATCGGGATAACGACGAAGATATATAACTTACTACGTGGTATTTAAGGCTATTATACTTAAAGTAATAGTAGCACTTATTCGTCCGCCGACTATTATCGGTATAGCAGTATATCACGGCCTTAATAGTATACGTTTTTTCCTTAAAGTTAATCGCTACTAACTAACCCGTATAATATATATAGGGGGCCCTTAGATCCCCGTCTATACCGATATCCACTACCCTCTAGCGCAGAGTAACCGATAGCGTAGTAGTCGATATTAAAGGCGTAGCCGTAGTTAAAGCAGGAGGCTCTAGTATAGCTAGCTACGGGGCTAACTACCTAATAGACTACGAGGTCGATACCGTAGCCGTGGTATTAAGCCTCTTAGAGGCTCGCGTTATACTCGTAGGAGTAGTGGCGTGTTTATTATTATCCTCTTCCTAAGAAGGTATAGTGACTATACTATATCTTATGGTTAGCTAGTATCTTAGACTAGAGATATAGAAGTACTTATAAGATAGTAATTAGTTATTTAATTAATAGAAACTATAAGTCGTTAGTCCGCGATATCTTAGATTAGGGGAAAACTCACGAAGAATAGTATAATTAAAAAATTAAGTATAGAAAAGAAAGAAAAGAAATAGGAAAAGGGAGTAATAACAGGTTACGAGATATCCCTAATAACGGTTATATAGCACCTATTTCTATTATAAAGAAGGAAGCTACGAGTTCGCGGAAGGAGTAATATTAGACCCTATAAAATACTAGCTCAGAAGTCTTTATAGATTAATCGAAGGGATAACCTAGAGGGAATAAAGGGGTAGCTCCGGAGGCCCGAGAAGGAACCACCCTAAGACCTATTAGGGTCCTAAGGGGATATTAGCTTTAGTGGTTTTATTAATAGAACGAAAAGAGGGGGTATATACCCGGGTTAGAGCCACGGCCAAAAAGGCTCCGTATAGGAACCAGATAGGGACCTATCGGGGTCCCGTCGTGGAAGGCTTTAGTTTGGGGGTATAGGGGATTTAGGGACGGGCTCGGAGACTAGGTCTTCGGAGGAACCGAGAGGCCGGCACGGATTAGGCGCTCCTAAGGATAGGAGTATCCGGGGGAGGTCGCTATATTAGGTGCCTATAGTAATAGTTATAATAGGACTATAGTATAAACCTATAGGGGTCCAGATATACTTAGTCTAAGACCCCTTAAGGCATAAATAAAGTAGTTATTATACTAGTAAATAGAATAGTCCCTCGAAGTAAATAAGACAGCCCTCGAGGAAGTAAATAAAGTAGTTCTCGAGGAGTAGCGGAGCGTAGTCTTAAGGAGCGGAGGAGCCTCCCCTTAGAAGAGGGAGGCTAGCGATTAATCTAATTTTTTAGCCATACCCACGTTCTGACCCTATTATAATTCTATCGTGATCATACCGGGTTCCTTGCTTGACTCTACCTTTTCACTCTTTGCGACTACCCATTTGACAGTTAACCTAGATCATTAAGTGAGATGTGTTTCGACATTTCAGTAAATAAATACTGTATCGTTACATACGAAGGGCTTAGTACCACTATATCGTCTACTTGGCATAGTATTATAGCACGGTCTGTTTTATTCTTATAAAGAGTAAATATACCGTTATCGAAATCAGAGACTATACAACCGATTTAGCGGAGTATTTTCATAAGAAAGTTATACCAAAGCCGGGGGCTTTGTTTTAAACCGAATAAAGCTTTATTTAGTTTATGAACTAATTTATTCGAGCCTTCTTTTTCCTCGAAGCCTATAGGTTATATAGTATAAATCTCGGTATCTATATCGGCATAAACGAAAGCGTTCTTTCCGTCGAATTATCTAAAATTCCAGCCTAGGGATACGCTTAGTATAAAAGCTAATCTATAGCTCTCGGGTCTACAGGTAGTAGAAAAGCTTTCTAAATAATCAATACCGAGTACTTAATTAAACCCTTATATACACTAACGTGCTTTATATGTTATAGCCTCGTTTTTATAGTCATATTTAATCTTATATACCCAACCGCCTCCTAAGACGTTTAAGGTATTTTTATTATTTTAAATATTCTTATATTAAGGCATATCTTTCATATTTATTAAATCCCAGGTGTTTCTATTTTCAAGTTCTGTTTTTCAGCTACTATAGCTTCTATCCACTTATCTTTATCAGAGCAGTTTATAGTCTATTTATAGGTAGCTGATTCGTATAAAGAATTTATAGTTAAAAGGAAATAGGGATCTTCTTAAAACTATAGGTTTCCTAGTATAGTATCTTTAGTTATATATAATAAGCGCTTATTATTATTATACGATATATAATCGTTATCGTTTTCCTTCGAAGATTTAGAAGGGATTTGAATTTCAAACCTGGATTTAAGGCCGTTATTATCCGGGTCGGTTATAGTTATATTAGTAGTATTTTCGGCTAGAATAATACCGCCCGCTGCTCGAAGACCCTTTCGTCTTTTATTATTATAATTATTATTATCTTCTTCTTCGGTTTAGATAGACCTAAACGTACGTTTAGTATTATTATAATACTCGCCGAGGAGATAAGACTCGGGGTTAGAAACCAGTTCTGCCTACGGTATACTTAAAGTAGGAGACTTATTTATATAGGTTACAAGGTTATTTTTATTAATTATAGTATCCGAAGAAGAAGTCAGAAACTGATTTTCTAGTATATATACGTCACGATACCAGGTAGTCTTCCTAGATCGAGGATTATATATTTCATAGTTATAATCGTTATAACGTAATAAAGCACTCTAAAGTGCTCGTGGATCCAGTTTCTTAGTTTTCGGGTCGTTATTTTTATAATATATAATAGAACCCCAAACCTGAATATTACTTATATTAGATTTACGATTTTCTACTAATTCGTAGGGCGTTCTAAAGCCTACTACTGAATTAGGTACTCTATTATACGTATAAACTACTAAATAAACAGCATCCCCCCAAAGGTATTTTAATAGGCCAGAGTAGAAAACAAAATAACGGACTTTTTCTATTATAGTCCTTATAACCCGTTCTATCGAGCCTTTAGTCTCGTGGGTATACGGGGGTTTTATATTATAATTTACACCAACGAACAGTCTTTTAAACGAGGTCTTCGTAAATTCTTTCCCGCTATCGGTATCAACTTCTTTTATTTTTATACCATATTTATTATTTTCCATGGGGATTTTCTACTCTTTTATAGCGTTTATAACAGATATTTCTGATTTATCTATAAGCAGTTTTACCCATAGATACCGTGTAGAACGGTCTATTATGAAAAGAATCTAACGCTTTCTATTATAGTTAAAGGGTCGATAGGCCCGTATAAATCTATATAAATCGTTTCAAGGTAGGAAAAACTCTTATATTTATTAATACATTCTTTATTTATAAGCGTAGCTGATTTGCTTTTTCTACGGGCTTCACAGCTCTGTATTTCTAGTATATCTTCTTTAGATATATTTATAGTATCTTTATGTATATATTTTAAGGCAGTAGGGTTAATATAACCTATCCTGTAGTGCTATAGCGTTATGTTTTCTTTGTTATTTATTGTTTTCCGACGGTTATTTCGGTCTCTTTATTCTATTCTTTATTCTGCCGGTTCTCTTTATTCTACCGGTTATTCTTTTCTTTGTTCCACGACCTATAACCCTGAAGAGTGGGTCTTTAAGTGGGTATTTTCTAGAACCGTGTTCTTTATACCTGACTATTCCTTTGTTCCTGGAATCTGTTTCTTTATTCCGTTTCTTTTATCTAGAACAGTCTTCTTTATTCCTGTTATATTTGTAGCACTATAGGGCTACGAGGACTATGACGACGACCCTATTACCCCCCCGTATATTAGGGCCCGTGCCAAAGCCTAGTAGAGGCCGTTATATAAAACGGCTCTAGTAGAAACATCGGTGGTTTTATTTTAGTTATTCTAGAATAGAATAAGCTAGTTATTGCCTATAAGGCCGTAGATTTTCTTTTTATCTAGGACGGAAAGGCTAATAATATTAATACCAAATTCGGGTATATATAAACAGTTCTAAAGTAGTAGTATTCTTCCTGAATCCCTGAATTGAATATAATAGTCACCAGTACCTATTACTTTTATTTTATTTATATTACCCTAACTAGTGTCGCACGTCAAATGCACTCTTCTGATTTGGGGGAAATCTTCGCGTGTGTGTATTATGTTAAGTTACAACGTGTGCGAGACCGTTTACCCTATTTTTATAAGGGGCAGTACTCCTCCGGAAGTACTGCTCTATTTAGATCCTATCCGGTATTTTACCGTGGGTCTACCCTTATTATTTCCACCCCCGAGGCCTGTGCCCACCCCCGAGGCTTGTGCTAATACGATATACCCCCCTAGTTGGAGCGGATCCACTTTTCCGGGCCGACTGGCCAATCAGAGGCCTCGGTTTAAACCGAATAGCTCTTAATCCTTTCTATCGTGAAAATAGTCTATCTTAGAAATAGTCCTCGAAAAGGCTCTTAAAAACGCTCTTAAACCGATCCTTTTAATCGTTTAATTTGATCTTAATCCCCGGCTTTTGATTAGTCCGATTAGGTTAATCGCCGCCTGTTTAATTCTATCGTAGGGACGCTTTGGAGGAGCTCCTATAACAATAATAACGCGTTTAAATCCACCCCCTATAGACGTAGCCGTTAGTTATATCTCCCGTGGGCGCAGCCTTTAGTGGGCATCTTCTGGTAGTATCTCCGTAGTAATAGCGGTGCCGAGGGTATCTCTGTAGTAATAGCAGTGCCGATATAACAAGCAGATCTCTCTATAAGGTCCCGTAGTAATAGCGGTTAGTTCGTAGTAATAGCGATAGTAAGGGTATCTCTACAGTAATAGCAGTGCCGATAGTTCCGTAGCAATAGCGGTGGTTCGTAGTAATAGCGATACCAATAGGATTCCTCTACCAAAGTGATAGATTAGATATCCCTTATAGACTTAAATAGCACCTTAAGGTCCTACGCGAGGTCACTAATCAATAGCTCGTTATTATTAATCCTCTGCCTATTCGTCGCCACGTAGATATAACACTATTCCCGAGTAACGGGACGTATCGCGGCGAGGGCATCTATTGCCTAACGATCTGCAGAAGCTATCTCGATAACCCTAGCGTGTTAGTATCCTATTAGGGTGGCCTTTTAATTAGCAATCCACCTATCTATATCCGCAGGGATAGTCTTTAGCGGCTTAATAAGCTAACGATATTAATATAGAGCCTTACGGCATTAATCTATAAGCGTGGGAGCTACGTGCTTATAGAGGGTAGTAATCCACGCCCTCGCGTTATTTACTTAGTCTTCTAGTAATACTCTAAGGAGGTCGCTAAGAGGGGCGTAAATCGTGTCTAGGATATAGGAGCGTAGGTTATTAAGTTCTTATTACTGACTATCGTAGTCGGCCTTTTCTTCGCGATATACGCGACGGTTTTAAAGGTATCGTATTCTTCCTTAGTTAGAAAGGTCGTCTATTAATATAGAAACTTTAACGCTACTCGCGGCTTCGTACATACGTACGTTAAGTGGCGTAGGCTTAAGTAGCAGGGAGGCTTCTACTTCGTTATTATCCAGTTAAGGATTAAGATAATTATTCTAAAAAGAGGAGAACTTCCTGCGGATACTACGTTTCTATATAATCTAATCCTTCTAGGTGGTTAGGATCTATTAATCGCGGTAAACGTTAGAGAATATCTTCTATTACTTAAGCAAAGAGGTTACCCTAATTAGATTAATAATAGTCGATTAAGTGCTTATAACGTGGTTACTTTTATAGTGGAATAGGGTAAAAAGGATAGCTTAAAGGTATAGAAGATATTATTCTGACTTAGGGGAAATCTTCGCGTGTGTGTATTGTGTTAAGTTATAACGTGTGTGAGACCGTTTACCCTATTTTTATAAGGGGCAGTACTCCTCCGGAAGTACTGCTCTATTTAGATCCCATCCGGTATTTTACCGTGGGTCCACCCTTGTTATTTCCACCCCCGAGGCCTGTGCCTACCCCCGAGGCTCGTGCTAATGCGACAACTAGCAGTACTTTAAGTAGTTGTATACGTAGAAAAGAGCGTTTTATTTTCTACTACGTGTGCTATAGCGCCACTATTAATATAAAAATTCAAATTTAATTTAATATCTAAAATCCTATTAGTCTTTTCCACTACCTGTCCTATATTTATATTAATAGGGGTTTTATTTATTTATGGTTTATTTTAAAGGATAAATACCTGTTCTATATCTATTAGGTCTTCCGCGTAGGGGTCCGGGAGACGTAAGGGTTTTTGGCATAATAGGAACGTCTTAAAAAAGAACTTTGTTATCCGAGTCTTCTTCTTCTTCCTAATCCTCTTTTTCTTCTTCTTCCTAATCCTCTTTTTCTTCTTTTTCTTCTTCTGATTTTTATTCTGATTCTTCTTCTTCTTCTAAAAAAGGCTCCTCTATAGGGGGTAAATCAGAGACTAAATTAATAGTCTTATCGTTACTTATTTTCCCTAGGAGCTTTTATTACTCGCACTAACGGAAGAAATTAAGTATTTTAGACTCTTATAACGATAGCTTCGACGGTTCCGTCTTCTTCTTCGGAGGCTTTTTATTTTTATTTACCCGATTTCAGGTATTTTTCCTTAAACCTGAATTTCCCTGGATTACCTATCCTACGGGGTTTTTTTAGGGTATACACAATAGTAGTTTGTCGGCTAATATCCAGGCCTTTTATAGTTACTATAGAAGACGTTCTTCTAACCGCTATTAGACTATTCTTTCTGAATTTTCTATGCTTTTATAAGTAGGGCCTTCGAAGTGGAAGAGTCGATTTTCCTTAACGCGTTTATTAGTTCCGTAATGATCTTATCGAACGTATAACTACCGATATCGTGCCGAAGAGCCTACGAAATCTATATAGTGACTACGTCGTACCGCTTATCTAGGCAGTTTAGAGTCTAGGTAAGAACCACCTTATCTAGTAGTATAATATCCCTTCCTCGAAGGGTAATTAGTCTTTCTTAGACTTTATATAAAAAGTCCTTAAGTGTAGGGAATTCTAAGATATGTAGGTTAAAGAACGACGTAAGGACGTCGTAGTCTGCTTAAAACCCCTTTTTCTCGTATAGGGATTTTAGCTTTTCCTAGATTTCTAAAGTAAAATTAAGGTCCGAAACCTGCGTTACGGGCCCGTCTTATAGAGCGAAGAGTAAATCTCCAGTAATCTTTAAATCTTCCTCTTTTACTTTATTAGAGGTATCTAAAGACAGGGGTTTTATAAGCTCTTTTAGAAGCTTTCCCTTACGTGTAGAGTGGGCACGTATAGCTATCGTCCAGGTCTAGTAGTCCTGACTACCCTTAAGCTTCTTCACATTAATATCTTTAAGGTCTGCCTACGCGGGTATCTTAAGAGCTTCTAAACGGTATTTATTTTATGTATTTTGGATAAGAACTAACGAAGTGATAATATAAATAAAGAAAATAGTTCTTTTCTTTATTGTTTTCTTTATTCTTTGCACGGGTGGCTACTATAGCGATACCTTTATTCGTGCTAGTCTAAAGTGGAGCCGGTATATAGTTTTTTATTCTAAAAAAAAGAAAAAGCAGCTTTATAGATAAAGAAAATAATACTCGTACTTACGAATAACAGACTTCCTTTATTTCTAAAGATAGTATTTCTTTATTCCGGCGGTCTAAAGCGAGGCCGGTATAATTATTTATTCTTATAAGTCTAAAGTAAAGCCGTTTTTTATTCTAAAAAAGGAAAAACGGCTTCGTAGATACAGAAAACGATACCTATACGTGTAGATAATAGAATTCCTTTATTTCTAAAGATAGTATTCCTTTATTCTGATAGGACTAAAGCGGAGCCGGTATAATTCCTTTATTTACGAGGATCCTACAATAGGTCTTCGCGAAACAAGGGGATTCACGGTCGCGTAGAAAACACGATGTTTATATGGGATTCCACGGTTAGAAAATATATAGGTATAGAAATCTTAGTAGAAGAACTAAAGACTTATAAGCAACGAAAGATATCCTAGTAGTATAACTAGAATAGCCCTCATAGTGAAGTGGTTATAGTATCCGTACGTAAAGAATAGTGTATCTGTTTAATTCACATAATCGTAGCTTTTATGATTTTTTAGTAGATTTTATAGATTTATGAGCGTACGACTAAGCCCACCGATTATTCGAACCGTAGAATCGTAGATATAGGTTATATAGGTCGGTAGAAAGGTAGGTAGGCAGGTAGGTAGGCAGGTAAGTAGGCAGTATCGGTAGTACGTGGAGTGTGTCGCACGTCAAATAGCACTTAGATAATCAACTTAGTAGAGCAGAAATTGTCGGACAGGCCGTAAGATTGACGGTTACGTAACGGGCACGGATTTGACAGAAGGATTGTAATCTCGGTTATCCGGGTGGATACCTGCAGAATCTTCACCATAAAAATTACGGTGGCAGGAGTTCCCCAACGGTCCAGGATTTTAGCACAGTTACACAGACAGATCTTAGATTTACAAGCCTGAATTAAATTAACAGATCAACTACCCTATTACTATTCTACGTTATTATTTACGGTTACGCTGTATCTAATAATTAAGAGTCTCACATACTATTGATAACCTATCCTTTACCTCTCGAACTACCGATTAAGAGCTATCTAAGCCGAGCCGGTACAGCGAACCTTTTACCGAATCTTTTACGGCTTCCAAGAAGCCAACAGACCATCAAGATCACCTTTCTATAAGATCTCCGAGGTTAATACCATATAAAATCATACCCAAAGCGACTAGACTTTCTGGAAATAAAGTAACAATGCGACGGTTATAGCCTATAGCGTCCGGAACTAATTCACTAACCTTAAAGATAATCTCCTTTTTTCCTTATACTAGCCTTAGAGCCTTACCCTGATTTCAACAACCTTATAACCCTTAATCGAACCACCATGCCGCCTACCTACG
Source organism: Sodiomyces alkalinus F11 (assembly GCF_003711515.1). Lineage (NCBI taxonomy): Eukaryota > Fungi > Ascomycota > Sordariomycetes > Glomerellales > Plectosphaerellaceae > Sodiomyces > Sodiomyces alkalinus. The sequence goes on along the minus strand of NW_021167079.1, from coordinate 3,533,269 downwards.
CAACAGATCTAACCACCGCCGGATCGGCCACCTGAACGGACCTCCGCGGTAGATCTAGCGGCTGCCAGAACGAGGATACCTTCGTGGCAGACCTGACGGTTACCAAAACGGTCACCTATAACGTCAAACAACAACCGAAGAGCACCACACGTATACCGAAGACAAGTCACGACCTTACAAGAAGACTAGCATACATTCCCTGAACAGCCTACTCCAGAGTGGGCTTAAGGAATCCTCGCGAGTCCGCAGGTCAAACGGGTACTTATTCAGACCCGAAACTAATGACCGCAAGACTGCTATGGAGAAAGAGTAGTCGCCGGTAGCACGGCGTTACTGATTCAACTGCCCACTACGAGCAGAGGGATCTACCCTATAAGCTAAGTTATTTCCACGATTAAACCGATTATATATCTACGTGCTTTTAACGATACTAACCACTCTACGACTACAGTCGTAGAACGGTTAGATATCCTCCGAAAGCCACGTACGGCTCCTGCCTACACGGAATATACCGATCTTTCCTTTTTATAACTACGCGGTGGATTATATCGATCTTTCCGAATTTTACAATTATAATCAACGGCGTCAGATATCTATACCGTTATACGGGAGTTCCTGCATTAGTTGCTTTAAGCGGCAGCTCTTACCGTAACGAATATGCCCGCGAGAGTGACATTAAGCTAATATAATCCTGCGAGAAAGCAGGCGTTATTTAAAGGACTTTAACATCCGGCTAGAGTACTCCACGCTGGGGACTTCTGTTTCATAATAAGATACCAAGGGCAAGGCTTATAGCCCTGATACAACTATACCCTTCCCCGGTCTATAATACCCAGCAGTAAGCGGGTGGATTAAGGCCGTTTTATAGAGGCATAAGCTAAGGACCCCCCTTTACACAACTGCTTATTCTGAATTTAACTACTTATAAACGCCCTTGCCGGGGCCAGTTACCCCCGGATCCCCTTCCTTGACGGCGTTGCCGTCAAGGTTATAGTTTATAGCTTCCGGCCATAGGGGGTGGAGGAGGCTATCTCGAGTCTAGATAGATAAGATTTAGGACACGAACTGTGTGATTTAGCTGGCGTGGCGCCTGATTACCGTCTATAGCTACCTAGTCTATAGCTTCCCGCTCTACTAGTAACCCCGCTGTCGGTTATAGCACTAATAGTAGCTGTGATATTAGGAAATCGTGATGCCTTTACGGTTACGGCCGTAGGGTTCCTTATAGATAGAGGAACACGATATAGCGATTCCCCTATAGCTACGCCTATAGGGTTCCTTATAGATAGAGGAACGCGCCTATATTGGTAAGAAGATAGCTAGTAAATATAAGACGGTGCTACGATGCCCCTGTAGTTATAGCTGGCTGCAGGGCTCCTATGAATAGAGGAGCGCGCCCTGACTGGAAAAGAATCTGGAAAAGAAGCTGAAGAAGACCGGATATCGGCGTTTAACGCCGGCCGGAAGCTCTTCGTAATCAAGTCTCCGGAACTACCGGAGGAAAACGGTGCCGGCAGACGCCGCAAAAGACACTAAGTACCCGAGTCTGTAAAGAAATAACATAGAAGGCTAATAAGCATATATTCCTACACAAACACAGAGCACAGTTTATATTACGAGGAAGTCAAAGCATCAGATTCCGGCTCTACAGACTCAAGATCTCCCGCACGCGTCAGAGCTCGGGGGTGAAGGCCGAGATCTTCTTAACCGCCTCGTGTGCTGCCTCATGTGCTGCCTCGTGTGCCGCAGCATATGCCGAAGATACGGTCGAAATCTTCCTGATATCGTGTGCTGCCTCGTGTGCCGCCTCGTTTACCGCAGATACGGTCGAGATCTTCTATCCGGCGTTCAAGATACGGCACCTCCGCGAGTACCACGTCGAGTACCCTTATTACGGTCGAGGGCCTGATAGATAGGAGGGACCGACCACAGCAAAAATTACTGGTAGAAGTCCCGACCGAATATTAAACGCCGCGTTGGATTAACACCGCGATAGTGGCGGACGGATTAACGAAGGCGTTAACGGGCGAGAAGTTCGCGACGTTTAAAGCCCAGGTAGGCATAATAGATACAAGGGACCGAGTATAGCTAAAGTAGCTCGTGGAAGTCCCGACGGAGTATCCGATAGATTAAGAATTAACGTTTACGATAATTAACGTTACGATAGATCGATAGATTAACGTCGCGATTATTTAACGCAGCGATAGATTAACGCCGTAACGATCGACGACCTAATAGATAGGAGGGACCGACTATAGTAAAAGAAGCTAGTAGAAGTCCTAACAGAATATCTAACGGGCATGACGATCGACGCCACGATGGATTAACGATAATTACGTCGTGGGGATTAACGAAGACACCTTTAACGGGCGAGAAATTCACGATATTTAGAGACTAGGCGGGCGTGGTGTATATACGGGAACGCCTATAGTAACGGAAGCTAGAGGAGGTCTTAATAGAGTATTTTAGAACGCCGAAGATTAAAATTAAAGGAAGCTACGGAACGATTAAACCGTCGGCCTGCTATAAACAGCGTTAATAACCTAACTGCCGTTATGGCTGTTAAGGGGGTGTGTCGGATAGGCCGTAAGATTAACGGTAATATAACGGGTACGGATTTAATAGAAGGATTATAATCTCGGTTATCCGGGTGGACACCTGTAGAATCTTCACCATAAAAACTACGGTGGCAGGAGTTCCCTAACGGTCCAGGATTTTAGCACAGTTACACACACAGATATCAGATTTACAAGCCTGAATTAAATCAACAGATCAACTGCCCTATTACTGTTCTACGGTATTATTTACGGTTACGCTATATCTAACAGAAATCTCGTGTGTGTGTATTATATTAAGTTATATCTGGGAGAGTCTCTTATGGCCTTAATTTAGGTGGTGAAGACTCTATTATGGGTACTAAGTCATTTAGATCCTATCCGGTCTTTTCCGGTATCCGCCCCTATTATATCCGGATACCCGAGGTCCCCGATATCCGAAGCCCTTAGTTATAGCGTGGATCTCCCCTGGATCCCTGATAGACCACGTTATAGTCCGTATACCTATACAATATACCCCCTTAGTTAAGGTGGGTCTTCCTAGGTTAACTAACTAATTAGAGGCTTTGGTTTAAACTAAACGCTCTTAACTTTTCTATCGAAAAATTAACCGCTAAGGGAAAACGCCCTTATAAAAGGGATCTAAATCCGCCCTATTTAACCATTTGATTTAATTCTATCTTAATTAGTTCCTTAATCCTGATTAGCCGGATCTGCTTAATCGGATCTATATCTATCAGATCTACTACGCCCTCGGGGGCCTTTATAGTCGCTACGGCTATAGCTTTAGCACGTTTAATCTCTTCGTATAGTCGTTTAGACCACTTAATACGATCCTTTTAATTAGTTAAATTAAGCTATTACTATAATCATTTAATACCTGCCTTCGGTAATGCCTTTATTAAACCATCCGCGATTATCTCCTTCGTGTTAACGTGTATAATCTTAAAAAGACCTTATTACACTAACTAGCACGCTTACTAGTTATGTATATCGATATACTATAACCTTATCCGTAGGCATTATACCTTCTTATCAACGAGGTTAATAGTCTGCTACTTATCGTAGTATAATTATAGCTATTGTTAATCTAACCGAAGCTCTAAATCCCTTAATATCTGGCTAACGAATAACGTCTTTTTAGCGGCCTTTATAAGAGCGAGTAGTTCCGATTCTATTACCGACGTCGTGACTATCGGTTATTTACCCGCCTTCTAGTTAACGGTGCCACTAAAGAGTTTTATCGTATATCCTTACGAACTCTTACAGTCTAGATTATCCCTAAAGGACGCGTCGTTTACAGTTAGGAAGAGTTTATCGCCGCTAAATTCTAGGTAGTAGTGCCTTATATAGTATAAGAATAGTAGCACTTATTAAGCCCTTTTAAGGTGGTTAGAGAAGGGGTTAACGTTATATTAGGAAAGCTTCGAATAGGCGAACGCGATATCGGGTCTTACTATAATAGCGGCGTATAGGATAGAACTAATTATACCCTAATACTAACGGACCTTAGGAATCGTCGCGTATATACCGTTACGTGGTATTAATAGTTCTACTATTAATAATAGGACTTTTAATAGTCTTCGGTAAAGGATATCTACGTAGTATTTAACCGCGATCTTCTCTATATAGGAGGATTATAATAGCTATAAGCTACGGGTAGCTCTATCCCTTAGGACCTTAATACCTAGGAACTAACGGATTTCTTCGCCTTCTAATAGTCTATAGCTTCGTTTAAGGGCGGCCTTAAGGTCGTCGGCGTTAGTCTTACGGTCTTTATAGTAAATAAGTCCGATATCGTTAACGTAGAAGAATAGGATTAAACTATCGTAGATTATAATATAGGGGTTATTAGGTATAGCCATAAATCCTATCTTCTATAGCGTGCCGCTCAGTTCCTCTTACTATAGTAGTAGCGATACCCTTAAGCCGAAGAGGGCTTTCCGTAGTAGTAGGACCTTACCTAGTACTTCGTAGCCTTACGGTATCTTTATAAACACCTTTTCTTTAAGGCTAGCATTAACGAATACGTTTATAGCGTCGAACTACTTTATTTTTAGATTAAATCGAGCGGCGATAGCTATTAGTATACGGAAGGACCGCGAGGCTCATATAGCAGCGTAGTTATCTTTAGTCTTTAACCGTTTTTATTAGTCCCTTTATACTATAAGGCGTGCCTTACACTTAAGGAGGGTACCCTCTTTATGAAATGTATAGGTGTATACCTATCTATAGGCGAGGACTTATTATTTATTAGCCTAATTACCGTAAACCTCCTACTAATAGCCTATCTATCGGTGTCCTTTAAGGTATTCCCCCTTAGCCTATAACTACCGTTCCCGTAATAGGTGGAGGCGTATATCGCGGTAGTGGTTTAACGGAGGCGGGAGATCCTCGCGGGTTAGGCGCGATAGGGAGGCGTTAAAGGGAGAGGGATCTATAATACTAGCGCCGATAATAATACCGTCGTTAATAGCTTACTTCCTCCTACGTATAGGGTTATAAGTCCTTCTACCGTTAAAGAACGCCTTCTACGTATTATCGTTCTGTACCTTCTCGGTCTTATAGATACTTACGATGGATAGGCACGCGGGTAATAGGCACCCCTTAGGGGTATCCACGGCTGCCTGTTAGTTACTATTGTCTCCTTTAACCTTAACGCCCCTGACCACCGCTACCGCTATAAGGAACGCGCGCGTAGGATCTTCCGGGGATATTAGAGGCGTGGGAAACGGTTCGAACCTTATAGCGGTAAACCGCGGAGTGTCCGTAATAGTATCGGTGTCCGTAGTAATAGCGGTGCTATAGTCTATAATAATAGTAGTAGCCTCTCACGTAGTAATAGCGGTAGTGTTAGAGTTACGAGGTTCTAAATCTATAGCCTAGGTATTAGGCTATAGATTTAGAACCGCGTCTATAATAATAGTAGTGGCCTCTTTTATAGTAATAGCGACGGCCTCGCCTTTATCCGTACTAATAGCGGTAGCGTCGCCTTTACCAGTAGTAATAGCGGTAGCGTTAGAGTCTTCCGACTCGAGATCTAATACGTCTACGGCTATACCCCTTAATAGTAGCCTATTCGCGGTCTTATTAGATTAGGTGATACGGATAGATTATAGGCGTTCCCTAATTTCCTTAGCGGAAGCTATAGCTTATAGCGTTTTAATCCTACCGTTAAATATCTTATCTTCGTTAAAGACTATATCTTTTATAGTAATAATATCCGTTAAGTGTGGTAGCTAAATACGGAAGCTATTCGAGGATTAGTATCCGATATAATAACCGATCTATACCTTCGGTTCTAGCTTTTATAGGCGGTTCCTTTTAGCTTAGGTATCCCGTGTTTTTATAAAGGCTTTATAGCCGTAAGCTTATAGGTGCATAAGGTTAGGTTAACGGCCGCGTAGGCCTTTGTATAGCGTTCGCTAGTTATTAATATATCGTGGCGTCCTATTATATAGATATATAGTAGTCTTAAAGATCTTAGGGTAGATAGATATAGGCAGATTAGCTTTAATTCTTATAGCCCTCGCCTTTCTCTTAACGATACCTTTAATCTATTCCATAACGCCGTTTTAATCCTATAAGTATAGTGCCGACGGCTAGCCTTCTACCCCCTTAGTAGCGAGGAAAGTAACGACTTCTAGGTGCTAAAGTATCTTAGAATCGGCCCGTAGGATATATAGCTTAGCGTCGAATTAGGTCTTAAGCAGGGTAAAAATATCCTTTAGCGCGTATAAGATAAAGCCTTAGTCTCTCTTCTATAGGTAGTAATTCCACGTATAACCTATATATATATCTATAACAACTATAATAGGCTTATATAGGCCGCCTACTAACGACTCCGCCTTTTGTAGATTATAGAAATGAATAGCTAGGGCCTCTCCGGGCCTTAACGGGTAAGGGGATAGTATTCGCCGGATCTATATAGGTATTTACGATTACCTATACGCGTTATAGTCCGTTATACGAGGTCCCTTTATCTTTACCCCCTAAATAACGTCGACAATCTTTATAAGAGTATTAGTGCCGTAGGGGCCGAGGCGTTTATACCACCGTTATACTGTAGTCTTCTACGGTTACTGCGGTTATCGTGATCTTCTATACGGGTTATCGCGGGGGTGCCTTACCGAGACCGCGAACGCGGTAGCGGCCGTGGCTTCCGCGCGCTTGATTATATACTAGCCATAGATATCTAGTAGCTTATAGATAGGCCGGTTATCGGCAGAGCTAATAATAGTATCGTTTACGGTATCCTAGCGGTAACCTTATAGGCGTAGCTAGTATTCCGAGACGGTATCAGTAACGAATTCCTTATAGTATACGATAGTATAGAGGCGTAATAGCCTCTTTATACCTAATAGGGATTACATACGTAGCTTAACGTCTCTGTATCCGAGGATAAAAGCCTTATAAATACCTACTTAAAAGGATAAAGATAAAGTATCCGTGGGTAGTCTAATAGCCGTAAAACGGCCTTAATTATTAAAGATATAGATTAATAATCCTAAATCTAGGATCGCGTAGTATAATAGCGCTCTAGCTTAGTTAATAGAAAGGGATACCCCTTATTCTTATTATAATCTTAATAGTATTGTCGTACGATAATAGCGTACCACCCCCTAGGTTAAGTAGGCGCCTGGTCCCCCTGTCGCGGTGACGGATAAGTCTTTATAAACTATTATAGTAGGCGTAGTATTATAGAGTTAATCTTCCTAGACTTCGTCTATCTTATTAGCGTTAATAGTCTCTAAGGCTTCCCGCCTCTTCTATATCGCGGTGTCTACGCTGCTCTTAAAACTATAGTTACGTATCTTCTTTTCTATAACTTTCGTAATATCTTCGCGGCTATACTAGGTATAAGGGCGTATATCCAGCCTTATACACTAAGAGGCGGCGGTAGTATAAGTATTTTTATATATCTTATAAGGCCTCCTTATTACGGGAGGGATAGCCTTTACGGACGTATTACTATAAGGACGCTTCTTATTATCTTTATTATTAGTAGTATGCTTAGTATCGGGGAGGTTCTTAAGGGTATTAAAGGTGCCTCTCCTAACTCTAGGCTTTATAGCGGTGGATTATAGGCTCTTTATATTACTAAGAACCGCCTGTAGAGCCTTTACGAAGTCGTTAATCGTTAGCTTATTTTCCGTAATCGTATCGTATTTATTTACTAGGTAGTTATTACTTTATTCCTAGGTAATAGGTCTAATAGCTTTTAACGCGTCTTCTACCTACCGGACCGCGCTTAATAGCTCTAAAACACCTATATATTTATAGTGTATTATCCCTATTTTCTAGCTTACTACCTAGGTGTTTATATCCTTAGGTATAGCCTTTATAGGCGTAGTGTATTATCGGTATAGGACTAGGGCTTCCTGATAGAGGTCTATAGGTGTTAGTCCTACGTGCGCGTGCAGGAGAATAATATAGGCCTATAGGGTATTTACGGTATTATCCTATAGCTAGGCTAGAAGGCTACGTAATATAGTATAAACCGTCCTTTCGATATAGGAGTATACGTTATTAAACTCCTTCTACTACGTATCGTAGTCTACCTTTTCCTCGCGGTATATATAGCGATCTTATAAGTAACGCGTACGCCCCTTTTTAAAGAGGTCGTTAATAGACATAGGCGTCCTAGTCGGTGGCTTTTTATTATAGCTATGGTTTTCCGGCGGGTAGCCGTTTTCTTTTTGCCTATAGCTGTGGCCGCCGTGGTAACGGCTATAATAGCCGTGGTAGTAGCGGTGTCCGTAGCGTCCTTATCGCCCTTTAGCGTGATAGTGGAAGACGGAGTAGCCGTAACGGTAATGGCCGTGGCCTCCTCCGCGTTAGGGTCCACGGTAAGGGCTTCATATTTATAAATATTAGGCGGCGTAGGTATAGAGAGGAGGTAGGCTTTAGCCTCCTTATCGCTTAGCTTTAGATTAAGATAGTTATCCTAGTAGGAGGCACATTTACCACGTATAGCGCGCTCCTATACTATCTAATCCCTCTTGTTAATAAGGGTAATAGCGGTCGCCTTCTATTTAGCGTTATATATATTAAAAGATATCTTTACTAGTTTATCGTTTATCGGTTAGTTAATTAATAGGTAGGTTCATTAATCTCTTAGTTACTCTAATTAGGTCGATAGTAGTTACTTAAGAGTGCTTATCTAGATATAATTACTTTTTATAGTAGAATAGGGGTAGCCTTATTAATATCTATCGTTTAGGCGTTATAAGCCGGGCTTATAACTATCGCACGTAAAATAGCACTTAGATAATTAATTTAGTAGAGCAGAAATCTTATATATATATATTATATTAAGTTATATCTAGGAGAGTCTCTTATACCCTTAATTTAGGTAGTAAAGACTCTATTATAGGTACTAAGTTATTTAGATCCTATCCGGTCTTTTCCAGTATCCGCCCCTGTTATATCCGGATACCCGAGGTCCCCGATATCCAAAGCCCTTAGTCATAGCGTGGATCCCCCCTAGATCCCCTATAGACCACGTTCTAGTCCGTGTGCGTATGCGATAGAGTGGAATATTAGATAGGAATAGGGACTATTATTTAGAATCGGGGGATTCACTTTTTAGCTTACGACTGTAGGCAACTAAGGAATATATTATTTCGAGACTTTAGTTAAGCTTTTCCGGGCTTATAACCTTTTAAAGATTATGGATAAACGGAAGGGACGAAAGTTATAAAAAGCAGTGGAAGAATAGATAGTAATAATAGGATTATAATAGTAGGGTTTCTGCGCGCGTGTGGATTATCTAAAAGCGATAAAGAAGAAGAATAAAGGAGGGAAGAACCGAACCGAGGGAACGGGTTAATATCCTTTATTCTTTCCTTCTTTCTAAAGGATCGAGATCGTAATAATAACGTAATCCTTTATCTAGGCTTACGGGGAAGATATCCTTTATTCGAGTATAAAGGTACTCGAAGGATATACTTACAAGATATTATTAGTAATATTAACAGTTACTATTAGTGTTATCGGCGACTTCTACTACCTATTATTATAACTAACTCTACGTAGATAGCTTTATTCGGCGTTGTTATTATTATTATTATTATTATTATTAAGCTATAGCAAAAACTCTAGCTATAGAAAAAATTAACTACTATAGCTTAAACGAAGGTAGGTGCGGATAGGCGAGAAATATAAGATTCAGTAGTAAATACAAGGGTACTTTATATGAGGTTACTTTCCTAAAGTAGCTACGATTATCGTATACTATAATAGCACCTATATAATTAACTTAATAGAGTAGAAATCTCGTGTATATATATTATATTAAGTTATATCTGTATAAGTCTCTTATACCCTTAATTTAGGTGGTGAAGACTCTATTATAGGTACTATATTATTTGCATCCTATCCGGTCTTTTCTGGTATCCGCCCTTATTATATCCTGATACCCGAGGTCCCCGAGATCCGAAGCCCTTAGTCACGCATAGATCCCCTAGGGACCACGTCGTGGTCCGTGTGCCTATACGATAACGATTATACCTTTTCCTGTACCTCGATATCGAAATATAGGTCCGATAGAACGGCCCCACTTTTGGGTGCCTCTCCAGCCAGATATAGTGCCTCTCTCGACGGTCCCACAAGTATTCCGTTCCTAGGCAGGTCACGTGACCGGCCCCACACACCTCGATACGGTGGCTGTGGGCATCTGACAGGTGCTCTGGGTCCTCGGTCTTTGCACCCCCAATCTTACTTTTGAGCCATAACAATCTGTTCTTGAATGCCATTGTCCTTGGGTCACACGATGGCACTCGAGGGAGACGATATCAGACAAAGCAGCACCAAGCCCGCTGATCCCAGCGAAAACGGCTCTGCTGAGGATTCTTCGAAAACACTCCCCAAGGGCGTTGTCATCGGCAAAGACGGGAAGCCGTGAGTATACGACGCTGAATATCTTTTCTTTCTGCTTGTCTGGCAGTGACGCTTTGGGGCAGAACCGTTGACCGTTACGCCCGGCTCGAATAGCTGCCGCAGCTGCACATCCTTTGCCCAATGGGCCGCGCAGGCCAAGTCGTCGCTGAAAGCCAAGACCGATAGTCCCATCACAGCGACCCAGAAAACCACCACAGTTAGCGATGTAGGCACTCTACCGGCCGATTGCCCTCCCGATGTCGAGCGTCTTGGAAACAGCACGTGGACACTGCTTCACACTATCGCGGCAACGTACCCGGAAAAGCCAACGGGGATGCAAAAGGACGACCTACGAGGCTTCATGGCTACGTTCAGCAGACTCTACCCTTGTTGGGTATGTGCGGAGGATTTTCAGGACTATATGAAAAAGGATAAACTGAAGGTTGAGGGTAGGAAAGAGTTTGGAAACTGGCTCTGCGAGGCACATAACGAGGTAAATCGGAAGCTAGGGAAGAAGGAATTCGATTGCTCCAAGTGGGAGGAGAGATGGAGGACTGGGTGGAAAGACGGGCGTTGTGATTAGAAGCGCAGGAAGAACGTATACGTACCAGGCAGGAACTGGAACTGGTAATGGCTCGACGGGGTATGAGGCGCCATGAGAACGGGGCGATTGTATTATATGGCAAGCAGGGGCGTCTCAGGTGAAATTTCGGTGTTGGGCGGGACAGCGGAAACCATCTCCTGTTGGATTAGAATATTGAACTCGCTTAGGTAACTGACCATTCTCCATTCCTCACAACTCACGGAGGAGGTACGGAGGAGGTACGGAGGAGGCCAATTTTCAGCAGCCTCGTGCCTGGCATATGTCCGTTACTAATACATACTCGCCCGAGAATATACGCCCAAGTTCTATGCGCTGACTTTGGAGTTCCGGATATGAGCGCGACCCGCACTACCTGGTCCAACAATGCGGTTGGACAGAATGGTCTCAGTTTATCATCAGGCTGTACCTGGTGGGTGATACACAAGGAGTTCGCTGCATATTCGTTCATGATATGATCCGTGGAATGCATTTTGACTGACCTATAGAGGAGACTACTAATACCAGCTACCTGGTAGGATTCAAGTCCGGCTTGCGACCAATGTTCGGGGTATCGAATAAATGTGCGTATCACAGAACACACTGTGGTCTAGAGCGGCGGGGAACTGTGGAATCCCGTGGTGTGAGTTCCATTACGTCACCATGACTACTATACAGCTTGCACATCTCAAGCTGACTTTCTATGGCCGCGAGCTTACACAAGGCGATGCTCGCCCTAATATGGGCCCAGTGTGTACCGTAGGACTGTTCTCTTATCTATCGCCGCGTCTGGTCGAAGGTGTATAATCGTACGACCAGCCCTTCCGTACATTTCTGTCTGCACATGGGCACCAACGGGAGGCTACTTTTCGAAGAGTTTTAGTCGGAAAACTCTACCTCCTGTATAAGAAGCGCCTGTCTTCTCCCCGTTCAGGACCCTTCGTAGGTATCATCCTAGTTTTGTAGTACACGTCCAGTCATTATCCCCCAACGTCGACACCTTGAATCAGACAGACAATGTCCGGACTCGGGAAAGATTTGCTTCAGGAGCCGGTAGATGTTGGTGAATATCTGTTCCGGCGGCTGTACGAGGTGGGCGTGCGCTCAGTTCATGGGTTGCCCGGAGACTACAATCTCGTGGCCCTCGACTATATCCAAAGCACTGGGTTGAAATGGGTGGGAAGCGTAAATGAGCTGAATGCTGGTAAGTACTTAAACCCACAAGCTGATAGACCGTGGTCGAAGGCCTCGGGACATGGACCCTAGACTAATAACCGCTTGCAAGGCTATGCTGCCGATGGCTACGCCCGTGTCAAGGGCATCTCGGCCCTCATCACGACATTTGGTGTCGGGGAGCTATCTGCCATCAACGCGATTGCTGGGGCTTTCTCCGAGCATGTTCCCATAATCCACATTGTCGGTTGTCCGTCCACGGTGTCTCAGCAGAACGGCATGCTGCTGCATCACACACTCGGCAATGGGGACTTCAACGTCTTTGCGAACATGAATTCCGAGGTCTCCTGCGACATTGCAAAGCTCAACACTCCGGCCGAGATCGCAAGTCAGATCGACCACGCGATTCGAAAATGCTGGGTTCGTAGCCGGCCAGTCTACATCATGCTTCCAACCGATGTGGTGCGAAAGAAGATTGAAGGCGCCAGGCTCAAAAAGCCCATTGACCTGGAGGAGAACCCAAACGACCAAGCGAGAGAGGACTATGTCGTAGACGTGGTGCTGAAATACCTCTACGCGGCTAAACGTCCCGTGATGTTGGTTGATGCCTGCGCAATTCGTCATAGGGTTTTGGACGAGACCCACGCACTGTTGGAGAAGGCGAACATGCCCGTCTTCGTCACACCCATGGGGAAGGGCGCCATCGACGAGACGCATTCGAACTATGGGGGTGTTTATGCAGGTGAAGGCTCGAATCCAGAAGCCAAAGTCAGAGTGGAATCCTCCGATCTTATTTTGTCCATCGGAGCGCTGAAGGCACGTTTGCCACACCACATGAAACATTATCCGGAACAGATGACGCTGACAGACTCTGGCTTCTTTTTTTCTTATAGAGCGATTTCAACACGGCGGGCTTTTCATATCGCACCTCGCAGCTCAACACCATCGACTTCCACAGCACTCATACCATTGTTCGTTACTCGGAATACCCTGGCGTGAAAATGAAAGGTGTGCTCCGCAAGGTCACTGAGAAGCTTGACCCCGGCAAACTTGCCATGGTCCCGTCGCCGGTGGTAGAAAATATCGTCCCCTCGCGTCAGGAAGATCCATCCCCTACCATAACCCAGGCTTGGCTCTGGCCTAGGTTCGGTCAATTCCTCCGCTACAACGACATCGTCGTCACCGATACGGGTACCGCCAATTTTGGAATCTGGGAAACCAGGTTCCCCCCCGGCGTCACCGCGCTGAGCCAAGTTCTCTGGGGTAGCATTGGCTGGTCTGTCGGAGCTTGCCAGGGAGCAGCACTGGCGGCCAAGGATGTCGGGCAGGACAGGAGAACCATCTTGTTCGTGGGGGACGGCTCTCTCCAGCTGACTGTGCAGGAAATATCGACCATGATACGCCACAAGCTGCATGTGACGATGTCAGTCTAGTGCTCCTTCCGTCTATCTTTCTACCTCTGAAGTCAGTGACTGACCTGTGATTTCTAGCTTCGTCCTTTGCAACGAGGGGTTCACCATTGAGCGCTTCATTCACGGTATGGATGCCGAGTACAACGACATTGTCGAATGGAAGTACAAGGATATCCCGGCCGTTTTTGGCGCACCGGAAGGAGAAACGAGGGCTTACCGAGTTCATATCAAGGATGAGCTGGAGAGGCTGTTGACAGATAAGGAGTTCGGTGATTTCAAGGGTCTGCAGCTGGTCGAGCTGCACGTAGGGAAGCATGACGCGCCGAGGTCTTTGGTCCTGACGGCACAGCAGAGTGCAAGAACAAATATCAAGAACGACTAAGATGCGTGGCAAGGTCAGTAAAGAAGCCCGTGTTGAACCGGGTCTGGAACTCGACATCCACGAGGACGTCGCTTCCAGATAGTCTTAACAAGGTTATCTCGCAACGCTATGCTATGCAATGATACTATATCTGACCACGACGGGAAAACCATGGCAGTATCTGGACAGATCCAGCATTTTGAAAGTTGATCAGGCACGTGCCATTACCCATCGTAAGCAGTTCATCTGTATGTTGATGCGAATTATTTTGCTTTGTTGGATGTTTTCAAGTGATAAGACTCGGGATGCATTGAACATCGTTTCCAGTGAGCCAACATTCATTTTCCAGGTTTAATCACCGGTTATTTGGGCTTTTGGCTTCCGACTTTCAACTACCCAGCTCAAAAGGATGGAGGACGGGCTGACTGTCCAGTTGTCGTGTCAGTAGTGGGTTGGGCATCCCAATTTCATGAGCTCATGTGTTGACTAACGTCTCCATAGGGTAGGACAACGTACCTATAATCGGACGGGTCTCTGATGGCTTTTATCGAAGCCTCTGGATGTTGACTTGAAAACGGCACACAGCTTACTAAGGTACCTACCGTCGAACAGGGATTGGAGGATACGCAATACCTACATGAGTAAGGTACTTTCTGAGTACGAAGTAATAAATTACCTTAGGTACTCCGTAATACTCTGTCATAAGGTACCTGGAGTTTATAATAAGGTATCTTAGATACCTTTAGCCCTCACTCTCTGGGTTGCACTTACTGTAACGACAATCCAGTTTGACCACTCCACAGTATATAATTTTCGAGCCGGGTGCTCGATAAATTAAATCCTTGCATCAAACGGCCATCACAGCCATTCTCTTAACCCAGTCGCATTGTGTCGTCCCGACATCGTTCATATAGCTAGTTTTGCGAATGTGAAATTTATGCAATGGATGATCCCAAGCGCAAACAAACACACGATAGTGGGGCCAGGCCTCTGAAGAGGAGCAAGGTGAGAGCTACGGTGTCTTTAAGTCATTAGCCAAGCCACTTTTTCTCGAGCTCCGAATCTTGGGCTGACAATCATCATAAAGGGAGGAAATTTGGGCGCTTGGCAGACGCCGGCCCACAAGTCCAAATTAGCCATGCTCACTGACCGGGATGCCGTCCTCCAGGTAGGAGATCAGGGCATCTGGGTGACCTTCGCTCGTGGCATGGACAGGAAGGCTATCAGCGAGCTGATGAGTCTATGTGACCAGGTACCCAAGCATTCCAGCATCCAGCTCACGTAGCCGACTTGGTTCTCATATGCTTATCAATTGGGTACCCATAGCTCGGTGAAAAGCTGTATAATATTGCGCCCCCACGAGAACATTGCCAGTCGCAGGACGAGGAGGACATCGAAGCCTCGATTGAGAAAGAGCTCGAGGGGTTCAAGGCGGGCGGGCCTAAAAGGAGCAATGGACTCTTCAAAGCAATTCGTGCGGACATAGACTGCGTTTTCTTCATGAAAACTCGAGAGCCGGTGGATCCGGTGAGCTTTTGCCGCAAGATATGCGAAGACGCCAAGTGTTGCTCCAACTTGCGAGAACGCAAAACGCGATATATTAATCGCCTGACTCCCGTGAGCATCCTAGATAAGGCGTCCGAAAATGGCGTGGAGAGAGTAGCTAGGAAAGCTCTGGCCCCGTGGTTCGATCTGCAAGAGGAAACCGAGAGTGATAGAGCGATATCAAGCAACCCTGGAGACGAAGAGAGGCCGGCATATTCGGTAAATCCCCCGTTACTTTCTCTCGAATGACAGGACTTGAGAAAAGAGACTGTTGGGAGATGAGTGCTAACACGAGGGCCGATTATAGTATGCCATCCGGCACTCCATTCGCAGCAACACGGAGTTGAAGCACGGCGAGCTTATCCAACGCATTGCCTCTCTCATCGGATCCCGTCATAGGGTCAGTTTAGAGAACCCTGACAAGGTTATCCTTGTCGATGTTTTTAAAGTGAGTGCCACCCTATTGCAGTTTTTTTTTTATTTCATTATTCGCCCTTTCCCCCAACCACTCCTCGTCTCTTCTCCCCCAAGCAGAAACCAGGAAAGAAGAAAAAGATGGAAACGTGAAGAGAAAGGAAGACGAGATGATGAGAGTCAGTGTGTGGTCCAGTCTAACAAATCCCGTGCCAGAATTTCTGTGGCATGAGCGTGGTCGACGGGAGTGAATGGGTTCAGTTGAGGAAATTCAACGTAAACGAGCTTTACAAGGTAGGCTCCTCAGGGGCATCTCGGGACACAGACCAAAAAAACATAGGCGGCGAGGTGCCGGGCCCGGAAGTTCAGCTCCAAGAAGGGTAAGGGCGAGAGTAGAGGTGAGATCAAGACGTCTCCATTACCGCGGCATGTTGAAACGGGAACGGTTGTTACATATGTGATCTTGTATTTTTCTTTCTAACACTATTTGTCGCATACAAGCGGAAACTCGGGCTGCACTCGACTTCAAATGATATTCGACGGAGCGTAGGGAGTTCGTATAGGTACTCGTTGAGAGTTAACAAGTCCAGGGTGACTGTCTGTCAGAAGTCCACCCAATACATGCTCCGTCCGGATGACTACCTAAGGTACCCCCCTCACTCTGCGTGTCGAGCAGAATATTAGCCAGCACTCCGTCAAAGGTAGGCATCGCGGATGTTTACAACAAATATCCCGACAGCTACCTTCCTAGGTAGGTAGCGAGCATGCATCTTCGGATCTCATGGCTGCATCCCACGTAGAGTGGTGGGATGGACCTGACGCTAAGCCCTATTGCGATAAGTTTGACGAGGACGGGGTTAAATACGCCATAGACTATCACTTCTCAAGTCTTTTCCAACATGCTTCTATGCGAGGAAACTATATGCCAGCGGCTCGAAGGCGATTGGAAAGCAACGTACGCATTCCAAGGCGTCTCAGGGTTGCTATCTGGCAGGTGAGTTGACCGACGAGTTCATGGCATGAAACGGCCTGGGGTGGTAATTACCTACAAACCTTAGGTACCCAAGGTAGATAGACAATCCGTACGTACATGTAACAGATGCAAAAGTACTTCGTGCGATTTGATGACCTACCTGTAAATATAAGGACGGAGTAATCATAAATGTCCGTACGGAAGACGGACAGTATAAGAGGTAAGCCATAATATCTAAGGTAATTAACACCATGAAAGGGCATTCCCCGGCCTCGCTTATGGCCTGCCAATCATAAATTTTCCGAGTCGCTTCCTTGGTGCAGGTACAGTGCGCCCTGTACACTTCACTTGCATCCTTCAAGCTTTGTAACCTCATACGGCAAATCACAGGAGGCACTGTAACAACTTAAGAAAAACCAAAAAAACATTAGTAGACACACACCATAAACATTAAAATGCCCACCCCCCCTCTAGGACGTACCCCTATTTCGGATACCACTTTACACTAAAACACTGCTTTTTAGACCCCTGCTATTATATAAAATAAAAAAGTAAATATTATAAAATTATAAAATTAAAACCTTATATAGATTAAAGGTCAAGTACTAATATTCTGTTTATAGTTTTAATATAGGCTTAGTAGAAGAGCTATAATATAGCTTAGAAGTTATAGATTTAATTTTATTAGTATTACTATATATTGTATACGAAATTCTAAGTAAGAGTAATATATTACTTATAAATTAATAGATATAGGTAAAGGTATAAAGTAAGTACTATAAATAACTTCAAACTCTATACTATGTATATCTATTACTTATCTAATACTATATATACTAGTTTATATAATATAACTAAAGGTAAAATACCCCCCTACTAAATCTTTATATAGGCTTATATTATCAAGGAATAAGCTATAATACCAGGGAAAAGATACACCGTAACGGATAATACTATTCGGACTTAACAGTCATATATTATCAAGACTTTAACTTAAGCAGGAAAAGGGGACTTTTCCCCCTTTACGCTAACGTGGTAATGTAGTCTCGCTAAGTACTCGGCGATCCGAGCGTATCCCCGATTATACATAGTGCTAATCCACTATACTACTTAGTTCCTTATATTATCCCCTCTCTAACGGGGCTAGTCCCTTAGGCCTATTCTATTCCCCCTACCGGGCAAAACGTGCATGTGACTCTAGCCTTATACGAACTCTGCTATCCGGTCGGCGCTTATAATTAGTCGGCACCGGTAAGGCTACGTACCTCCTTCTAAATATCACGACTTCCTTCCACGTATCGTTAAGTAATCGGTAAACCGTCGGCGGTAATTATATAGCCGACTCGCTTACTAAATACTATTCCCTTTTCTAGCGTTCCGCGTAATAGCCGGCGATTACTCGCCGCGTTTTATAATATCCCGCTTATCGTTATACCTTCCTGTATTATCGTGGTGTATAGTGTTACTAGATTTATTCTTACTATTCTTTATACTTACTCCCTCTCCGGCCGGATTCGTAATTAAGGCGACTATTCGCCTCGTAGATAAAAGTTCTTATAGCTCCCTCGTAGTTATTCTTCTCTTCTTCCTTTTCCTTACATAATCCTTATTCTTTATATTACGTTTTGGTTTACTATATATTTATATTTATATCTAAATCTATATTATAGCCGAATAATCGCTATTATATCCTTTTTAATTCCTAACGTCGACTAATCACTAATATATCTCTTCTACTCGGTATTACCCGAGAGTTACGTCGTATACCCTATAATACCGATAATAGGTAGCTAGGGAGCTTTTCTAACGATCCGCCTTATAGTCGTTATATAGCTTCCCTGGCTAGCGATATTTATATAGATTATATTAACCACTCTAACTCTAACGTATATAGGTACGTCGTTTATCTTTATTCGTATTAGGCGTGTATATCTATAAGTTTCTCCTTACCTTCGCCGAATATTCGGCTTCTAAAGCGTTTTTAGATTTCTAACGGCCTTTTAGGAGCTACCTAGACTATTTGGAATATTACTACTAGCGTCCTCTAGAAGGAGGCTAACGAAGAGCTAACGCCGATTAGTCGGCGCCGCTTTTATCTACGGCTTTAGGCCGTATATAAATAGTTCCGTAAAGCTTTAGATAAAGCTACTCGCCCTCCCGCCGCCGCTAACACTAATCGTCTTATACTCGACGAACTATCATCGATTCTGTCTTTATTAACTATCGACCTAATAATACGGGTTTATACCTATTATTTGCCGTTCGGTTAGCTTATACTAACCTTTTCTAGGTTAATAACCTTTAGGTCGATAAGGCCTATTCCCTTATAGGTATAGTTACGCCCCTTAGAGACTATAGCCTTATCACCTTTACCACGTTACGGCGTGCTATCCGTAAGCTTCGGGGCGCGGATATCGAGGAATACCCCGATAAGCGTGCGGCTTAAACCGCTAGCCTTAACTAGCGCGGTAGAAATTCGTTCCCTCGCCTATAGGGACTAGCCGCCGCCCTCGCGAACGCTAGTAAGCCTTATTATCGCCCCCTTATATCCGCCGCCTTTACCGGCCGCCGCACCGCCGCCTATAGGCCTTAGGTTCACGTTTATTCGGATAATAAAGAGGGTATTATCGAGTAGTCGCTACCTACTTCCGCTAACGCCGCCTTTCCCGCTTTACCCGCCGCCGATACCGCCGATACCGCCGCTAGTACCGCTAGCGATACTAGCGCCGTTAGCGTTATCTCCCCTACCGCCTCGCTTATAGCCGCTAATAGCCCTAAGGCTATCGCCGAGTCGTCGCCCGTGGCCGCCCTATCTAAGGGGGAGGAGGAGGAGATGGAGGAGGAGGGTATTAAGCCTAACTCCGATAATATTAAGATAGGGGATACTAATCCTTTAGAGGAGGTTATCGTTATTAGTAGCGATAATAACTCCTTTAAGGGTTTCGATAATTAAGAGGTATAGTATCGGCGGCCGTAAGGCACTATACTAATAAGGCTAGGATTTAAATTATTTTATAGTCGTCTCTTAGCGTTATCTCCTATATATATAGCCTATATTTTCACCTTATACACTATTCCGCTATATAAGATAGTATCAATTCTCCTAATATTTTCTAATTATATACCGGCCGTTTAGCGCTAATAGTCGCCCTACTTTTTATATATATATTTCTTTTACTTCTAGTATCGCTTCACGATAGCCGGAGCGTTTCCTAAGTAGTCCTCGGGCTCTTAGGTATTATACTTTACCGGCTAGCCCGCCTATTTTACGAGGTAGAACTTCTATCTTTATTCCTCCTTATAAGCTATAACGTCCTCGACTTCCTACTCGTCTTACTCCTCTATAAGCGGTAGTAGGTTAATCGCCGAACCTTCGGCTATAAGCCCGTCTCTCTATAGTTCTAATAGCGATACCAAAAACACGTTATATATCCTTAAGTACTATAGTAGTAAGCGAACCCTATACGCTAGCTCGCCGATCCACTCTAAAACCTTTACCCGGATATACCGCGGCGCGAGTTTTAAGCCGGACTTAAATAGAAAATTAATAGTAGCGAGCCCCACGAATTCTCCTTTTTCGAAACTCCTAGGCTTATACCTCTTATTATAATACTTAGCCTAAGTCTTAACCGCCGCCTCCTAATAGGCGCGGACCCGTCGGCGGATATCCGCTAATTATTCGACGCGTTCTCTAACGCCTTATACCGTGGTATCGTCTCTAGGTTTAACGTACTCTACTATCCTCGGGTAATACCCGTAAAGTGCCTCGTATAGGGATACCCTAATAGAACTATATAGGCTATTATTATATATAAACTTAGCCTCTCGTAACTAGATCGGCTAGTACTTAGCGGCCTCCGCTCCTATTATCTTTAGGAACTTAAGTAGCGTTTAGTGCGTCCGTTTAGTCTGCCAATCCGTTTAAGGGTGGAATATAGTAGATAGTCGGCGAGTAGTCGCCCTTTCACGGCAGAACTTTTCCTAAAACCGACTTATGATAAGCTTATCCCTATCGCTTATAATTCCCTTTAGGCTCCCGAAATAATATTTAACCTCGCTATAAAGGATAGTAGCTAACTAGGGTGCTATAAGTATCTTATAGGTTAGCACGAAAAGTGCGTACTTTATTAGGCGGTTGACGATTACTAGTACGGCGTTATAGGTTTAACCGTCCCTGCCCTTCACGGGTAGGAAACCCGTGATAAAGTCTATAGCGATCTTTTAAAACGGGTATAACGGTAGTAGTAGCGACTATAATTATCCGTGCCGTTTATGCCTTAGTACCTAAGCGCCTTAATAAGCCGAGTATACAGCGACGTATTCGCGAACGTTATACGCTAGGTTAACCTAATAAAATTTCCTCGATACTAGCTTTAGTGTCTTATTCGCACCTATATACCCTGTACGGAGGTTATTATAGTGTTAGCGTAGAATCTCCTTCCGAATTATTACCTTCTCGGGGATTACTAGTCTTCCCCTATAACGTAGTATACTATTTTTATCGAGAGAGTACCCCGCTCTTTTTCTAGTCTTTTATCGAATATTCGCCGCTAAAGATATATAGTTAGCGTTAGTAGTCTATAGCCCTCTAATTAACTACTTAAACTCTTCGCTAGATATAAGACGATTTACCGTTTTGCCCCTAATAAGCTCCCGTACTATAGAGTATAGGATATACTAATCCGGGATTATAGTAACCCTAGCCTTAGTCTCCTCCTCCGGCGTATAGTCGGTAAAGGCCCGCCGGGCCGTCGTATTATTACCGCGGGTTTTCTTAGCCTATGTGATTACTACGATAATAATACACGAGGTGCCGTCTTCTAGGCTTAGAGGTAGCTATTACCTTTATCGCCCTACTCTAGAGCTTAGCTACGCGACGTCTTCGCTTAGCGGAGTAACCCGTTATCTCTTAGGTCTAAGGTCCTTCTCCTAAAGTAACCTCCTAGCGGCCTGTATATATACGAAAAGAACCGCCTTTTCTAAGGTAGCGTGGATTTATACGATCTATCGGCGAACGCTCGCCTATATATTATTAATTAGACTTAGCTTACTAAAGAGGATAGGGAGGATATCGCTATAGGATATTTCCCCCCCTATATAGTCTAGCCTCCTAGATAGACTATCCGCCGGGTTTATCTTTCCCGGGCAATACTATACTTCGAAATTAAAATATATAAGCCGATATACCTATCTAGTAAGCTTTCCGCAAAGGTCTCGCACTAGCGCCCGTAGTATACTCTTTAGGGCTTTATAGTCTATTAGGACTGTGAACGCCTGCTCTATACCTTTAAGGTAGTGTCTTTAATACTCTAAGCTTTCCACGATAGCTTATAACTCCTATTATCTTATAGCCTACCGTTATTCTATATCGGTGAGTTTCCGCAAATAGTAGGCGATTAGTCGCTACTACGAGTTATACTTCTAACTTAAAATCCCGGATACTACTTTATCCGACGCGTCTATCTCGATTCTAGAATCTAGTACGGGGTTCTAATAGCGTAGAATAAGCGCCAAGCTAAAGGCGACCTTTAGTCTTTTAAAAGCTTCTTAAGCCTCCGGCGGAAAATAGAACGGCCTTTTCTTTACGCCGGCCTTACTACCCTTTAGTAGCGCGGATAGGGGTATTATAACCTTTAAGTACCCCTCGATAAATCTCCTATAGAAATTCGCGAATCCTAGGAAGACTTATATATCCCTAAAAGATTCTAGCGCCGGCTAGTCGGCTACCGCTTATACCCTCTCTAAGTCTATTATAATACTCTCACGGCTTACTATAAACCCTAAGAAGTCTACTCGGTCCTTATAAAATTCGCACTTTAATAGTTTAGTATATAATTAGTAATACCGTAACCTTCTAAGGACTTATTATAGGTGCTTTGTGTATTCATCCTTAGTACGGGAGTAGATTTGGATATCGTTAAGGTATACGATATAGTAGATATTAAGTAAACCGGCGAGTACTCGGTAAACGTACGCCTAAAACGTTACGGGCGCGTTCGTTAACCCGAATAGCATAACCGTGTACTTAAAATGTCTATACCGTGTTCTAAATATAGTTTTCTAGCGGTCCTCTTTCTTAATCCGGATCCTATAATAGGCGTCTCGGATATCGACCTTCGAAAAGTACTAGGCGCCTAAAAGGCGATCCAGTAGTTCCCTGATTAGTGGGAGTAGGTACCGGTTCTTAATCGTGATAGCGTTTAGCCTATAATAGTTAATATATAGACGGAGGCTACTATCCTTTTTCGGTATACATAAGACTAATAACCCTATTAGGCTAGTCGATTTCTGAATACGACTACTTATTATGCCTTCGGCGATATACTCTTTTAGCTTCTTAAGCTGCGTGGGCGATAACGGGTATAAGGGCCTAAACGGAGGCTCCTTCCCCTTTTACAGGTTAATAGAATATTCTGCGTTCTTTAATAAAGGTAGTTCCTTCGCTGCTTTTTCCGAAAATATATCTTCGAACTATCGTAGACTAGAAGGTAAACGCACGCCTTTAGGCCGTGGTTTATCGTCGTCTACTAACGGAATCGTTATATCCGGGGTGCTACCCGTGATAGCGGTGGCTATAGTGATATATATAACGTACGCCTTCGCCCTTTACTTTACTACCTCCTAGACCTAGGCCTCGGGTTCCGCGATAAAGAGCGATCTAAAGCCGAATATTCGGCTAGCCGTATCGATTAGGATACTCTCCTAACCTATACTATTATTCGATAATAGTAAGTGACCTAACCCCTTTAGCCGGTCCGTGTAAATAAATACTCTCTTTAAGAGTCGGGGCCTCCCCTTAGAGTCTACTAAATAGAAAACTAAGCCGTATACTCCGCGACTACTCACCGCTCGGCTATTAAAGCTTTCTAGAGCCGGGGCCTGGATTCTGTCTAATAGCTATAACTTTAACCGTTCTACTAGCGCCGGGCTAATAATATCGACTTATACACCCGTATCGAGGTTAATACTAAGCTCGACCTTACGCCCTTCTCGGATAATATACACTACTCCTCGCGCGACTTCACCGACTAGGACTTATTTCGGGGCTTCTACGGATATAGTGCTTACCCTCTATACTACGCCGATCCGTTTCCCGGGCTACTAAGGATCTCGGTAATCCGTATATCGTCGTTAAGGGCTAAATTCCCCTAGGCCTGAATATTACTTATATTAGCGCTTTTCTTCGCCGAGCCCTTACCGCCATCTTTACGGTCTTTACTATAGTAGTCCTTAGACCGGTATCCCTTTTTACTATAGTTATAGTACTCCCTATTAAAGGGTTTATCTAACCTAAAGGTCTTCTAGGCGCTAGGCGTGGTTATCGACGATAAAGATTTCGTCGTTTATTACTACCCCTTTAAGGTGCCTTCCGACCGTTTAGCGGATGGATACCGTCCCCTCTACGACGGGTTATCTTTCTAATAGTAAGAGTAGGACCTTTTCCGGCTATCGGACCTATTATTCGGGGAGTATGTCTTCTAAAATAACTACGCCTCCTACGCTACTATATAAGCCTCTTTAAGCTTAACCGGTTATTCGCGAAGCTTATCGCGGAACCGTGCGGGTAGTCGTTAAAAATAGTTATACGCACGCTCTTCGCTGCCGTGCGTCTTTTACCCTAATAGGCGATAGTAGTTATCCTATTATTCGAATAACTGTATCGGCGTTATCTCGCTAATAATACGTAACTTATATAGCTCCTCCCGGTAGTAGAAGTGCTATAAGTCGCGGGATAGGTGTTCTCGCCGAACGAACGCCTTAAAATCGTCCTATTTAGGCGATAAGAGCTTCCGTTTATAGCTCCGCCACGATATCTAGTAGGAGCGTTCTAGCTTAATTAAAGCCTATTTAATTAGCTAGAGTATAGGGACCTTTGCCCGAAAACGGTTCCCGGCCTTGACCGCAGATACTTAGTCGTTAATCTTAGTAACGGTCGCGTTCTCTCCTAGCGTCTTATAGTTATACACCGGTAGTTTTTTATATTCGCGCTTTATCGCTAGGCGTTCGATAAGCCTTTATAGGATAGCTTTGTTCTGCCTCTGTATCTGCTGGTTAAACTCTTACTGCTACTACACCTAACGCGCTAGCAGGGCGAATAGGTTCTTAGTGGTTATTGGGGACGGTTCCCTTATACGGTCGGAAGACGCGTAGCTCGCTAACCGTTCGGCGCTCCTCGCTTATTCGATATCGAGTCACCGTGGACGACTATCCACGGATAACGTCCGCGTTCGTACTAAACTAAGGGATAACGATAAGGCCGTATCGTTATTATTATCCTATCGCTTTTCGATACCTTAAATAGGCTCTTCTTATTACACGCCCGTATCCGCCCTCTCGGCGTCGGTAATGCTTCGTAAAGTCCGCTTTAATAGTATCTTCGGCCCGGTAATCTCGTAGGTATAGAAGTTAAAGAATTTATTAAGGAATAGGCTATAATACCAGGGAAAAGATACACCGTAACGGATAATACCATTCAGACTTAACAGTTATATATTATTAAGACTTTAACTTAAGGAGGAATAGGGGACTTTTCCCCCTCTACGCTGACGTGGTAATTTAGTCTCGCCGAGTACTCGGCGATCCGAGCGTATCCCCGATTATATATAGTGCTAATCCACTATGCCACTTAGTTCCTTATATATATATATTATTTATTAATATCTTTAATACTAAATACTTTTACTAGAAGGGTTCTATAGTAGTATCTATAAATTTTAGGCTATGTTTTAATATATAAGTTCGAACCGATCGGATAAGTTCTAGGAAACGGAGAAACGCCGCGATAAAGCCGTTACGGTAGCGAAGCAGCTATACTAGCGATACCTGCTATATAAGACTAGAAAAAGCAATAACCTCCTTTAGCAATTATAGAAATAGGCATGAATAAAAGGGGGAGTACTATTAGACCCTTATCGGTACCGCTACTACGCCGAGACGATAACGATAACCTAGCCACTATACACGCTAAGAAAGCCGAAGTCCTTAACCGGAAGTTCTTCTTACCCCCCTCCCTACCGCCCTTAGATTCCTAGGCGCGGTATTCGCCCCTAGCTAGGATATCCGCCGCGACGTTACCGTAGCGGACGTGCAGGGGCGCCTTAAGAAGACTAAACCCTAGGCGATACTAGGGCCTAACAGGCTCTTAATAGGGCTCCTAAAAGTATATAGACCTCCCCTATACTAAAACCAAGTGCTATCTTTATAGCGTGCCTTAAAGCGGGCTATTTCTCGAAAAGGTTTACGCTATCGTGGTAGTTCTTAAGAAGGAAGGTTGGCCGCCGGCCGATTACGAGATAATAAAGGGCCAGCGACCGATATTATTATATAATATAATAGGTAAGGTCCTTAAAGGGATACTAGCCGACCGTATCGCCGCCGTAGCCGAGGAGTATCGGCTCCTCCTAGAAGGGTAAACAGGTAACCGGACCGGGCGGAGTATACAGATAGTAGTATAGAGAGTCACGGAGGCTACAAGAGCGAGTTAGGCCTATAGCGGTACCGTTTTAATATTCTAACTAGATATTAAAGGAATATTCGATACTATCCCCTACTCTTACCTCCTCGAGGTATTTAAAAGGAAAGGCCTCCCCTAGTAGCTTATTACCCTAATTAGTAGCTTGCTTTAAGACCGTATAGCCTAACTACTATTTAATAGCGAAACGGCCCCCCCACGGCACCTCTACGGGGATATACCCTAAGGCTCCCTAATCTCCTTTATTCTTTTTATCCTCTATATTTTTACCCTCTACGAGGAATTAAAAAGGGTCCCTAAAACGATAGTAGCGGGCTTTATAGACGATACGAATATTACCGCCTTTAGTAGAATAGAGGTATAGACGTGGTACCGCCTTACCGCCGCGTAGCGGATATACTTAAACTAAGAGATAGTAAGCGGGCTATAATTCGAACTAGCTAAATACGTCTATATCCCCTTTATAAAGTCACGCTAACCCTCCTTTACCCCGCTCCCCCTTAGCGTTATTTCGGTGCTAATAGCAGAGGCGATAAGGCTCCTAAGCGCATAGCTTAATAAGACACTCGATTTCCGATAATACGCTAAAAAGGTAAAAAGCCGACTAGCTATATGAATATACGCCGTCTTAAGGCTTAATACGGTAGCGTAGGGGTATAGCTTCGCGGATATAAGAAGACTATACCTCGTAGTAGTAAGACTAATAGTGGCTTACTACGCCTCGGCCGTTTATAAGATAGGGGCTAGCCCCTAGTATAGCCCCGTAGCGGCACTTATAGCGATGTAGAACCGGTGCCTTAGACTAGTGGCCGGAGCCTATAGGGCTATGCTAGTTAGGGTCCTCGAAAAAGAGACCTTTATCCCCCTCCTTAACCTATACCTCTTAAGCCTAAGTGCCTAAAAGATCCTCCGGATATAGGAAAAAGGGACTAAGAATAAGATATTAGCCGAAGTATATACTACGGCGAGAGCCCTAATAACACCGAACTGGTACTATAGGACTTATACCGCCCTCGCGTGGATAGTATAGCTTACCGCCCTAATAACCTAAGCCGGAACCGTACCCCCGCGGAAGGACTTTATAAGGGAATAGGGTTAAGCCTAGATAAAAGCACGGCGGCCCTATACCTATACCGTAGCGGCACTAAGCCGCCCCCTAATATAATACTCCCTCCGGAAATATAAAGGGCTCCTTAAGCTATAAAACTCCGCACTTACCTAGATTAGATTAGAAAACCTAGGCCTATAAGTATTCCTAGCTAAAGCGAGGGTACCGGACTTCCTATTACCGCGGTGTCCTTGTAGGGATAAAGGGGCGGAAATAGCGGAGCACGTAGTACTCTAGTGCTAGGAGGTAACTAAGGAGGACCGTAAGGACCTCTTTAGTACTGTAGGGAGGCTATTTATAACTAGAGGAGATTTATACGATATACTAGAATATGATACTAAGGCCGGGGTAGTTATAAGGTAGTTTCTATAACGGAAGAGGCTTAAGGACTTTCGCCTTACCCTTAAAGTTATAAAGGCCTACGAAAATATCGATAGCACCGACACGAGACCGGAGCGGGAATAGAATAGTATAGCGAACTAGTTAAGTATTAATAGGGGTCCTATAAGCCGGGACCCCGGCGGTATTAGCTCGGCACTAATAGGGCGCTACTAATTCTTATTATACTAGTATTACGACGGCTTCCGGTCCTTTATAGTATAGCGGACGATAGGGGACTGGCGTCGGGGTTTTAGTTTAAAATAAGAAGAGGATGTTAACTAAAGAGTAGTAACTATCGTTCGTAGTGTCTGGTCGTAGTTACGTCGTAAAGACTAGGCGTCTTCTTCATAAGGTAGAGTCGAGCGTAGACTAATGGTCCAGGTGAAGACTTAGATTAATTGATGTCTTGTTCTCTAATAGAAGTAAGACCTAGGATGTGCTGGCATATATATCTACGGGATCACGGGTGTCCTGGTGATCTCCTGGTTCGGGATCACGCCGGATCATTTCTCGGACTAAGTGACCCCTAGTGATCTTAGTGATCCTCCTATACTAATAGGTTCCCTGTGCAGGTATATACTATACCGGTTATCTATCACGTGACTTAGTATATAATATTATCCTGAGTTATCTTCTAGTTACGCCCTAGTACGCTAACCGCCCTAGTACGTTACACACTAATATATTCTTAGTGTATATTAGGTCTACTAGCCGTAATATTACCTTCCCCCTTCTAAGCGTTATCCTAGCGGTCGTATAAATAGGTCGCCTACCCCGGGTTTATAACCCCCCGGGTTTTCTTCTTTTCTCTTATAGCTAACTATTATATCCGGTCGTATATAGAAATCGTAGCTTTCTTATAAGACGTAGTATCGAATTAAGTTATCGCGTACTATTAAGCTTTCTAGAGTAGAAGTTATGCCTTATTCCTTTTACGAGTCGAAAGGCCTCCGGTGCCTTATAATCGAGAGTATCTCTTATTATAAGGAATATATTCGTCGTGGTCGTTTATACGATAGTTTAGGTATCCCTCTATCTTCTTATAGGTGTTTTCCTATTCTCCGCGAGCCGTTTTTTTCTTACTAACCGCTCTCCCTAGTAATACGTATTAATAAGGAAATAGAGCGTCTTAAAGCGGAGGAGGAGGTAACTAAGGCTTCCTTTGTATCTGCTTATCGCGCGTTAGAGAAGGCATAAAAGGAAGCTTCTAAGTCTTTAGCCCGTCTAGCCCGAATCCGTCGTTAGAGGGAGTCTCTTCGTTCTAAGGGTATGACTATAATAGCCTGTGGCCTTAAGTCCCTTAATACTTTAGAGGCGGCGGATCGTGAGGAGTCCAAAGCGGTGGTCGATACACGGGTAGCGGGTGCGGTTAATATAATTAACTGGAATCTGATCCTATCGTAGAATATGGGTGATTTTCTGGATATTAATTTTGCGTAGACCGTGGCGTCCGGTTCTAGGTCCTGATAGTGTTCTGTCGGTATTACTTTAGGAGTTACTTATAATTAATCAGGTTTTCTTTAGGTTCCTATATATTATCGCTATAATCGTAGTTTTTCTATTTTATAAAATATTCGGTACTGTTTAGCGTCTCTCGGTGATTAAGGATTCGTTCTGCTTTATATATATCGCTAATATCGACCACGATCGTGTCTTATATTATTTTTACGTTTTTTAATACTAGTTTAAGTAGTAAAATATAGAAATTATTATATATCCTTATTATCGGAGGTAGTAATAGAATATAGTTTATATCTGACTTTTTCTCTAGGATTTTAAATAGTCCTAATTTTTTAAAATCTAATTTATCGCTTAGTTATTATATCTTAATATTTTTACGAATAAGGTAGATGTGGTCCCCCTTTGAAAGGGTTAGTCCCTTAATTCTTAATTAATTCGCGTACCTGCTTATTCGTGTTCTGACTATCTCTAGGTCGGTTCGTAGTTCTTCGTGTAGTTTTTTTATACTTTTAACTGTTTTTATCGCTCTTAGTGCGTCTAGTCCTTCTAAAGGTTTTCTAAATACTATCGGTGTGTATCCGTAATTTACTTCGAACGGTGTTTTCTTTATTAACTCGTTTAACGAGCTATTATATATAAACTATATAAGTGGCAGGTATTATACCTAATTATCTTATTCGTACCCTATATAGTATCGTAGGTACTATTCTAGGACTTGGTTTATGATTTCGGTTTATCCGTCCGTTATAGGGTGAAACGTTATCGAATACTTATATTTCGTTCCTAGCTGGCTTATAACTGCTTTCTAGAAGTTACTAGTAAAAAGCTTATCTTTATCCGTGATAATTTCGTTTAGTGCGCTATAATCCCTGATTAGGCGGTCGATAAAGATACTTACTAGTTTTTCTGCTATAGTGTTTTTAATATATAGAATATAAAGAGTGTATTTCGTGAATCGGTCGATAATCACGAATATACTATTATAGGCGGTTCCTGTTACTAGATCTTTAGATACTGGATATCCTGTTACGAAGTCTATTATGATCGATTTCTATAGTCCGTCTACTACTAGCAGTGGTTTTAGTAGTCCGTAAGGTTTATATCGGCTGCTCTTTGCTTTCTAGTAAATATCGTAGTTACGAATAAAGTCCCTGACTTATTCTTTGGTTCCTGTATAGCCGTATTATTAGCGTTATCGGTGGTATATTTTATAAATTCCTTAATATCTATATATCGGCGAGGCGTATACTTCTTTAAATATAGTATCGGTTATCCGATTAATGCTATTTACCTTTTTATCCTTTAGAGTAAGAGCTTCTCCTTCCTATTAGAGTATAGCTTACGGTTTAGGTGATTTATTAGGTGTCCCTAGTTAGCTGAGTACGTCTGCGCGACTATTTTCGCTCCTTTTTATATACTGAATATAGAAATTGAATTCAGCTAGGAATTCTGCCTATCGGATCTATCGTTTATTAAGAACCTTAGTAGTAGTGAATTACGCGAGGTTCTTATAATCCGTGTAGACCTATACCGGGTGTTTTATCCTTCATAGATACGGTCTCTATTCTTTAAAGGCTTCGATAATAGCTATTAGCTCTTTATCGTGGATCTAATAGTTAAGTTCTAGTCTACTAAGTTTCTTAGATATAAAGGCTATAGGGTATAGTCTTTCTTCTACATCGCGCTATCCGAGTTGTACTCCTAAAGCCTAGTCGGATACGTCTATTTCGAGTTCGTATTCTTTATCGGGGTCTAGTATTACTAAGATAGGTTCGCTAATAACCCTTCCTTTAAAAGCTTAGAATACTTCTTCTATTCTTTTATTCTATTCGAAGTCGAGTCCCTTTTTAGTTACTTTAGTTAAGGGGATAGTAATCTTACTATAGTCCTTAATAAATCGTTAATAGTAGTTTATAAGTCCGAGAAAGGACTAAATATCGCGAACGTTCTAGGGTCGTGGCTACTTAGAGACGTATTAGACTTTCGCCTTATCTATATAGATCTTATTAGGTTATATCGTATAACTTAAAAAGTTAACTTCTTCCGTGTGGAATTAAACTTTTTCTGGTTTAACTAATAGGTCGGCGTCTTATAGGAGTTATAGGATCGTGTAAATATATTATCAGTGTTTTTCGAGTATCTTAGAGAAGATTAGAATATTATCCAGGTATACTATAACGAAGTGGTCTAGATACTTCCTTAGGATATCGTTAATAAGTATTTAGAACGATACCGGCGTATTTATTAGTCTAAAAGGCATAATAAGGTACTCGAAATATCCTCGTTTCGTCTAAAACGCTATTTTCTACTCTTCTCCTTCCTTAATCCTAATTAAGTTATAGGCTCCTTTTAAGTCGAGTACCGTGAACTATTACGCTCTAACTAGCTAATCTTATATTTCTAAGATAAGAGGTAATAGGTAGCGGTTCTTAATAGTTATATCGTTAAGTTATTGATAATTAATATATAGTCGTAGTTTACCGTTTTTCTTTAGTATAAATAGGATCGGGTATCCTACTAGTGATTATAATACTCTAATATAGCCTTTTACTAGTATCTCTTCAAGATATTCTTCTAAGGTATCTAATTCCTTCTAGTTTAGCCCGTAAATTAGGAAGGATTTTAGGTATATCCTTTCCTTTAGGGGTATCTCGTGATTATAGTATTAGTATTTCGGTAATCCGGTTTCTAGATTTTCGGTAAATAGTTTTCCGTATTTATAGTATTCTAGTAATACCTTAGCGAGTCTATCATAATTACTTATTATTAGTCCTTTTTCTGCTTAGACGATCTAATAGATTCCTTTAATAATATTAGTTACGTGTTAGTGGTTATGCCGTCGCTACTATCTTAAAGTCTTTCGTACTTCCTTCGCCTTAGTCCCTAACTTCTAGCGGCTGTCTAAGTCTCCCTAAGGCTCCTTTATCGGTAAGTCTTTCTGCTATTTTCGACGGATATTAGGATCGGGTAAGGTTTCCTTTATAGTCTCCTACTTACTCTTTAATCTCTACCGGAGCTAGCTAAGCTTCTAGTCTATATCGGGATTCTATTTATTAAACTATAGTTCGCTAAGGATAATATCCTTATAACCTATATCGTATATATC
This sequence comes from Sodiomyces alkalinus F11, assembly GCF_003711515.1. Taxonomy (NCBI): domain Eukaryota; kingdom Fungi; phylum Ascomycota; class Sordariomycetes; order Glomerellales; family Plectosphaerellaceae; genus Sodiomyces; species Sodiomyces alkalinus. The sequence continues at coordinate 3,500,847 of NW_021167079.1, read as the reverse complement.
GAACTTTATTATTCTAGTCTTATTCTGGATTTTAACCTAAAGGTGTATAGTCTCCTAGTTAATAATAACTTCTTCGTAGGACTAGTTCTTTCCCGTATACGGAGTAACCTTATACTCCTCTTCTAGGTATTTTCTAACCTAGGGAATAGAGAACTTTCTCACGGCTACCGGTAAGATAAAGTTTCCTACTACACTTATATCTAATAGTGCGTTTATCTCGTGTTTATTAAGTCGTATTCTAATATAATAATACCCTATACTACTACGTGTTATAGAGTATATCTATCGAGTGCCTTTTATATACTCCTAGTAATAGTATACTCCTAGTTTTTTGCCCGTTTAGCTCGGTATTCGAGGGATATTTCCTTATCTAAGAACCCGTACTAGATTAAGAGCCGTTCTATCTATCGTAGGCGTTTATCAAGGGTCTAGAAGCGTGACTCCTAAGCTCCTTAGTCTTATTCTAGTTATCGGATTTTCTTAGAAGCGTATACTACGTAGCTAGTAGTATTATATTTATCTAACCGGCACCCGTAGTAGTTATACCTAGGTAGTTAATTATCCGATCCTTATAGGCTTATTATTAGGTCGGTAAGAGTATCTCGGTTTTCCTAAGCGCGGTAAGGTCGCTAATATATAGTTTACTGCTATTCCCCGCTAATATTCGTGGGTATCCTACGGTAGGCGTTATCGAAGTTAAGTTTAGTGAAACGAACTTAGTGGGTCTATCTAAGGGGTTCTTCCGGGAGCTAGTTAAGTATCCGCAGCTAGATAGTTTCCTCCTTAATTAGGTCGGCTGCTTCTATAGGTTAATACTAGAAGTTCGTGTTATTATCCGGGGTTCCGTTAAACTCCGTTTCCTAATCTTACTCTTCGAGTTTAGCGATTCTCCCTCAGGTACGATCTCCTTCCTTCTGGATTTCTAAGATCTACTTCTACCTTTTAGCTTTTTCTTTCGTCTATCCGTATTTTTAAAGGATTTCTGCGATAGTTTATAAAGCTGGTTTATCCTTATCCTAGTCGGGGATCTTAAGGCTATAGTCGTTATCGTACTCGTTACTAGATACTATAGCGAGTATCTTCTAGGGTCTCTTAGGGTGGTACCTAGCTCCGTTTTTCCCTGATTAGTGTCCTAGATAATAGTTATCGTAGTAGGTTACTTAATAGAGGTTAACGTATAGTATTTTATCCCTATAAATTTCTAGGTATTTAATAGCGTTAATTTCCTTCTAGGGTCTTTCTTTCTTAATCGTATTTACTTATCGTTACGGTTATTCTTTCTTAGGCTTATAATAGTCGTGTGCGTAGTAACCTAGCCTATTATAGTTATAATACTTAACTTTCGTTATATCCTTTTTACCCTGCTTATCGCTTTATCGGTTAATATTATCAAGCTCTATAAGTCTACTATACTATCTATATAAGGTATTTCCGAACTAGTATAGGTATAATTATTTCTTCTTCGAATTAGCTATATAGAATAGAATACTTATTTAATACTTCTTTTAATAGCGTTATTTATAGTTCTGGTTATCGATACGAATTACTATCGCGGTATATTCGCTAAATATCTTAGGTTAGTCTAATCGGTATAGTTCGTTCTTTACTTCTTCCTTAAGCCCTTAGTAATACTAATCTATAAAGGGCTTATCCGGGTAACTAAGCTTTAACGAGATTTACTAGAATCTCGTAGTATAGTCTATAGCTAACTTAGTCTAATATAACTAGCTTAGTCGTTCGGCCGCGACTTATTCCTTATCGGACTAGCCGAAGATAGCGTTAAGTCTCTTAACGAACACGTCGAAGTTCTCGAAGATTATTATAGTCCCGGGCTTCCTTAGGATCTCTATTCCTATATTCTTTAGGTAGTCTCTATGGATAGACTCGAACTATTCGTGCGTATCTCCCGTAAGGAGTGCCGCGGTATAGAGTACCTTAGTTTCTTCCGTACGGATACTATCCTAGTAGAATAGGAGGTAGCCTCTAAGCTAAGTAATAAAGCTCTAAAGCTATCCCTAAGTCCCGTCATACTTAGGGGGTATAGGGTATCTATACTTAGCCCTAATTCCAGGATAGTTTAACTAAGCTCTTAGGGTTATATTCTCCCCCTAAAGCTAAGTGATTATATCGCGAATCTGCTAAAGGTCGTTACTTCCTTTAGTAGTAGTGGTAGGCGTCGCGGTATTTATAGCGTTCGTGGTACGGTTATTATTCGATATATTAGAAGAGTGGTTACTAGCTACTTCGTCGTCTTATTAAGGTTATTCTGGTCCTTCCTCTTCGTTAGAGGAACTAGATTCTTCAGACGATGATTCTTCTTTAGATAAAGTGACTTCTTCTTCCTTAGGCGAAGTAGCTTCTGCTTCGGGCGTACTGCTTATTAGCTATTAAGGTTAGCTTACCGAACAGGATCGATCAAAATATTATAACGGCTTCCGGTCCTCTATAGTATAGCGGATAATAGGGGACTAGTATCGGGGTTTTAGTTTAAAATAAGAAGAGGATATTAACTAAAAAGCAGTAACTATTATTCGTAGTATTTAGTCGTAGTTACGTCGTAAAGACTAAGCGTCTTCTTTATAAGGTAAAGTCGAGCGTAGACTAATAGTCTAGGTAAAGACTTAGATTAATCGATATCTTATTCTCTAATAGAAGTAAGACCTAGGATATACTAGTATATATATCTACGGGATCACGGGTGTCCTAGTAATCTCCTGGTTCGGGATCACGCCAGATCACTTCTCGGACTAAGTGACCCCTGGTGATCCTAGTGATCCTCCTATGCTAATAGGTTCCCTGTGCGGGTGCACACTATACCGGTTATCCATCACGTGACTTGGCACGTGATATTGTCCTGAGTCATCTTCTGGTTACGCCCTGGTGCGCTGACCGCCCCAGTACGTTACACACCAGTATGTCCTTGGTGCATGTTAGGTCTGCTGGCCGTAATAACTAGTTCTTATTATCCTTATCGCCCTCGGTAGCGCTAATACTACTCTTAATATACTCAAGGCCCTAAAAGGACTAGTTAGCGAACTATTACTGCTAGGGGCTATAACGGGGCCGAAAGGAGACTACTTATAAAGTACTTTAGAATTAAGTCTATCTTACCCTCCTAACGCCTTATTAGGCGAACTAACTCCTATAACTCCACCGGCGCGGTGCCGCCGCGGCCGCGACCGGAAAGTAACGCCCGGTTTAGGGCCCGGCTAAAAGACCGGGACGCCGTCCCTAGGCGCTCCTTAGCCTATAGCTTATTAGTAAGGAGACTACTATAGCACTATAGGAGGATACTTATAGCAGCGATACCGTTACTACCGGCGGCCTTTACTACTATATACGCCTTATAAAGGTCTATAAAACGCTATTACTGCTTTTTAATAGCGGAGGGGATCTATTAAGATAATTTGAATACACCACTACGGTATACCTATAATACTATAATAGCACCGGCACGACTTATATCCTTATATAAACGCCGGCTATTAGTATATTAAAAACAGGCTATACCAGTTTCTATAGTATTAGAGTAAGCCTCTACGTCGTCTAGGTAGGTGCCTAAACGCTTACTATAATATATATAACTACTGTAAGTTAGCCACTATAATACCGTATCGACACTACTAAGGCTTATATATAGTATAACCCTAATTAAACCTTTTTTATAGCGGTTACAATTATTATTAGTATTAGCGTTATTACTAGGAGAAGATATCTACGGCTAATAGCACGCTATCGCGGAGGTACTACTACGCTATAAAGGAAGAAACCTATATTAAAGTATTACTACTAATTACTTATATATATATATAGATTAATACTATAATATATAGTTAACCCCACGCTACTGTACTACCGCGATGCTACCGCGAGATACTTATAGTAAAATTATAATAGGAATACGATAAGAAAACTAAAGGAGTTTACTAGTTAGTATGAGCCGTAACGATAAACCTATAGGACCGTAAACGGGAATAGATTAGGAGGAAAACCTATAATAAACTCGTTAGCGTTATAGGAGGAAAAGAGAGGTTTAAGGCATAAAGGCCTCGGGGGATATTAACTATCTAATTCTTATAATAGGGTAAGGCCTTTCCCTACCTACCGCCGAATATAGCAGAAACCCACCTAGGGGTGGTAGAAGGCGCTTACCTCCTTACTCTCTTTATTAACCGAACGGAAAGAATAAAAGGTATAATCCTTAAGGGACGCAGGGAGACTAAGGCTAAAGAGCCGTAGCCGCCGTATAGCGGTAGCGCGGTAGCGCCCTCTTAGCCCCCCGCTCTACCGCCAGAGATTAGCTTAGGCTAACTTACCTAACTACTAGCCTACTATACTTCCCGTTAGCTACTAGCCTAGAGGTAAGATCCAGATACGTAATAGGGAAGAACTAGGGCTATATCGGCCCCGTAATAGCACCTCTCCACCTAAGGAAGTGTATAGAGGTTTTCCCCGGGTTTTACCCGGGTTTTCCCCTCTATAGCCACCCGAGAAGGACTGTATAGCCTAGGAAGGCTCCTATAAATTAGTCAGGATAGCGGAGTAAGATTAAGAATAATAATAATAATAATAAAGCTTAAATTCGCCCTATATTCTATTTATTATTAGCTTAGCCTAGCGATCTATACTTTTCTACCTATTATATATATATAGATATAAAGATATATAATAATCTTAAGAATTATGATTATTATTAGTAGTATTATTCTTTCTCCGCTATCCTATCTAATCTATAGGAGCCTAGTTTAGACTATATAGTCCTTCTCGGGTAGCTATTAAGGGGAAAACCCGGGATCCTAGGGAAAACCTCTATACTTATCCTTAGTTAGAGTAATACTATTACGGGGCCGATATAGCCCCGGTTTATCCCTTCTACGTATCTGGATTATACCTTTAGGCTAGTAGCTAACGGGAAGGGTAGTAGGCTATAGTACGGGTTAGCCTAGGCTAGTCGTTAGTAAGGGGGCGGGGGCCGAAAGGGTGCCGTGGCGTTTCCGCCGTGTAGCGGCCGCGGCACGCTATCTCCGGCCTCCCTATATCCCCGGGGACTATACCTATTATTCCTTCTATTTAATTAATAAAGAAAAAAGGTAAGGTAGGTATTCCTACCTCTCTTAGGGGGGGGGTGCCCACTATATCCGGTAGTAGGTAGAAAGGGCAGGACTCCGCTTATACCCGAAAAATAGTAGATAGTTAATAAAGGGTAAGGTCCTCCTTGTTTTCCTCTTTTCCTCCCTATAACGCTATAAAGTCTATTATAGGTACTCCTTATTACGCTCCCGCCTACGGTCTTATAGGCCTATTATCCTGGTGCTATACTAACTAGTAATAACCTTTAGTCCTGTATTCTTAATTCCTAAATTCCCCCTTTAATTTTAGTATATAGTGTATAGTTTATAGGTAGCGCTATAGTAACGCGGGGTTAACTAGGTAGTGTAATGGTAATAGTAATAATATTTATAATATTAATCGTAATTATCGTTATAATATAAGTATCTCTATATTATAATAGCGCCGTAGTAGTAGTATACTAATAATTATAGATACCTTCTTCTAATAGGCATAATCGTTATTATAAATATGGTACTATTCGTAGTATACTGTATATATATTCTAGTAGTGCCGAAGTAGTATCCTGGCGGCTAATATATAATAGTTACTTATATTATAGTAAGCGTTTAGGAACCTACCCCGATAACGTTAAAGCTTATACTAATATTATAGGTATTAGCACCGCGTGTTTCTAATACACTAATAGCCGGTACCCCTATAAGGATATAAGTCGTCCTTATATTATCGAGGTGCTACCGGTATATCGAGGTAGTCTAATTAGTCGGTAAGTCCCCCCCGTTACTAAGAAGCAGTAATAACGTCTTATAGATATTTATAGTCTTTACGTATTAGTAAAGGCTATCGGTAATAGTAATATTATTACAGTAAGTAGTCTCCTTTCGGTATCGCGGTAGCGCTTTACTAATAGCCTATAGGCTAAGGAGCGTCTAAAGACGGCGGTTTTATTCTTTAGATAGGCTATCGCTTAGGCGTTACCTTCCGGTTATAGCCGCGGCGGTATCTTATTAGTAGAGGTGGTTCTATAAGATATTCTCCGCCGGACTTATCATATAGAGGGTATAATAGGTATCCTAATAGACTATTATATATATAGTCCCTTTTCGATTTCGCTATAGCACCTCCATAATAGCAGTATAGCTAACTAGTTCTAAGGTCTTAAGTAAATTAAGAGTAGTATTAATACCTCCAAGGGAGGTAATATTAAGGCTAGCGAGGAGTAAAGAGGGGGGGTCTAGCCGATAATACTTCGATACCGCCATGGTCTTAGCTTATATGGCCTTTATTTAATACTAAACCGGACCGTTATATCCCCTTATCCCCGCTACGGTACCACTATAGTCTTATAGGCTTCTATAAATTTAAGGGCGAGGCGGAAGTCGTTAAGCCTTTTCCGTTATAGAAACCACTTAGCTATCGCCCCGGCTTCTATATTATAGTCTAGCGCATTATATAGGTCTCCTCTAGTTGTGAGTAGTCTCCCTACGGTACCGAAGAGCTTCTTACGCTCATCCTCGGTTATATCCTTATACTAGAGTATTACATACTCCGCTATCTTTACCCCCCCGTCGCCGTAAGGGCACCGTGTTATAAGGAATCCCGGTACCCTTACTCTAGCTAGGAAGGCTTATAGGTCTAGTTTTTCTAATCTAATCTAGGTAAGTGCGGAGCTTTATAGCTTAAGGAGTCCTTTATATTTCCGGAGAGAGCGTTATATCGGGGGCGGCTTAGTACTGCTACGGCGTAGGTATAGGGCCGCTATGCTTCCGCCTAGGCTTAACCCTATTCCCTTATAAGGGCTTTCCTCGGGGGCGAGGTTCTAGCCTAGATTATTAGGGCGGTAAGCTAGGCTATCTATATAAGGGTAGTATAGGTCCTATAATACCGGTTCGGTATCGTTAGGGCTTTTACTATAGTGTATACTCCGGCTAACATCCTATTTTCGGTTCCCCCTTCTTATATCCGAAGGATTATCCGGGTATTTAGGCTTAAAAGATATAGGTTAAGGGGGGGATAAAGGTCTCCTTTTAAGGACCCTAACCGGTATAGTCTTATAGGCTCCGGCTACTAGTCGGAGGTATCTATTCTATACCACTATAAGTACCGCTACGGGGCCGTGCCGGGGGCCGGCTCCTATCTTATAGACGGTTAAGGCATAATAGGCGATTATTAGTCTTATTACTATAAGGTATAGTCTCCTTATATCTACGAAGCTATACCCTTACGCTACCGCGCTAAGCCTTAAAAGGGCGTATATTTATGTGGCTAGTCGGCTCTTTACTTCTTTAATATATTGTCGGAAGTTAAGTTTTCTATTAAGCTAAACGTCTAAGAGCCTTATCGCCTCTATTACTAGTACCGAAGTAATATTCCCGGGGAGCGGGGTAAAGGAGGGTTAGCGTGATTCGTGAAGGGAATATAAATATACTTAGCTAATTCGACCTATAGTCCGTTTATTATCTCTTAGTTTAGGTAAATTCGCTATATAGCGATAAGACGGTGCCGTGTTTATACCTTTATCCTGCTAAAGGCGATAATATTCGTAGTATTAGTAAAACCTACTAGTATCGTTTTAAGGACCCTTTTTGGCTCCTTATAAAGGGTGGAGATATAAAGAATAAAGAGGGTTAAGGAGATTAGAGAGCCTTATAGCAACCCCCCGCCGAGGTACTACGGGGGGGCTATTTCGCTATTAAGTAATAACTAGGCTATACGGTTTTAGAGGAAGCTATTAATTAGGGTAGTAAGCTATTGGGGGAAGCCTTTCCTTTTAAGTACCTTAAGGAGGTAGAAGTAGGGAATAGTATTAAAGGCGCTTTTAATATCTAGTTAGAGTATTAAAACGGTACTGGTATAGGCTTAGCTTACCCTTATAGCCTTTATAACTCTTTATACTACTACCTTTATACTTAACCCGGTCCGGTTACCTATTTATCCCTTTAGGGGGAGCCGATACTCCTTTATTATAGCGGTAATACAGTTAGCTAGTATCCCCTTAAGGACTTTACCTATTATATTAAGGAGTAATATCGGTTATTAGCCCTTTACTATCTTATAGTTGGCCGGCGGCCGACCTTCCTTCTTAAATACTACCACGGTAGCGTAACGGCACCTTTTCGGGTAATAGCTTACCTTAAGGTATACTATAAAGATAGTACTTAGTCTTTAGTATAAAGGGGGTTTATATACTTTTAGGAGCCTTACCAGGAGCCTATTAGGCCCTAGTACTGCCTAGGGTTTAGTTTTCTTAAAGCGCCCCTATATATCCGCTACGGTAATATCGTAGCGGATATCCTATCTAAGGGGGATTTCCGCGTTTAGGGGCCTAAGGGCGGTAAAGAGGGGGGGGGGGAAACTTCCAGTTAGGGACTTTAGCCTTCTTAGCGTGTATAGTAGCCGGGTTATCGCTATCGTTTTAGCGTAGTAGCGGTACCGATAAGGGGTTTAGCGGTACTCCCCTTTTAGTTTATACCTATTTCTATAATCGCTAAAGGAGGTTATCGTTTTTCTCGGTCGTGTAGAGTAGGTATATTTAGTATAGCCGTTTCGTTACCGCCACGGCCTTATCTTAGTGTCTCTCTGCTTCTTAGAACTTATCCTATCAGTTCTAAGACTTCCCAAATATATATTTACGGTAGAGGCATATTATTTCCTAGGTAAGAGCGGTAAGTTCCACGTTCTATTAAGGGGTAGGTAGGTGTCTAGGGGTGCCCCCGTGGCGGCGCGGTACGGCCTTATTAGCTAGGGTTATAAGGTTCTCGATTAGGTTATCTAGTACTAAGTTAATATCTCCTAGTATAGTAAGGGGGCCGGTTAGCTATAGTTATATAGCTATAAGCTAAAGGACCTATAAGGGGTTAAAGTCCTTCTAGACCTAATAGGGCCTAGCTAGGTCCCGCGGTATTATTATCGTGGCGCTTACCACGGTATTTATCTTTATATAGATTTTAGGCTATCTATAAATACTAATCCGACCCGATAACGGTCTTATTAGGGCCGTTAAAGTCGTAGCGGAGCCCTTATATCGCCCATATAAGGTTAATAATACTGGTATACTAGCCCGGACGGTATTATATAGTAGTTCCGGGGGGGGGTTACTAGGTCTAGGTTCTACCAGTTTATAGGGGTAAGCAGGGTATTAACCCGGGGGTAGTATTATAGTAGCTATAACTAAAGGACGTAGTATAGATTAAAGTCCCCTATAAGGATATAGCGGCCCTATAGCGGTACTATATCGAATATATCTTATATAGGCATATTCTAGGGGATCTTAGCTAACTAGTAGTTCTCTAAGTAGATTAACTAGACTATAAGGGTATCGTCTCCGGTCCTAAAGATAACCGTAGGTATCGTGGTAGGCCTATTATATGTATATATATAGCGAATATCTTTTATAGATTTATAGGAGGACGTGGCCCCCTCCTTAGATTAGCCGGTATACCCCTTAGGAGGGGCACGCTAGGCTTTTTATATAGGGGTTAAGGCTAGGTTCCTGGATTACTATTATATCGAACTCGGCGCAGTACTAGAGCGGGAGCTCCCGCCGCGCCTAACTCCTTATATTCTATAAAAGGATGTAGAGTCTGATTAATTAAAAAAGGGGGGGGGTGGGGGTTAAGATAATATACTTAGTATAACCGGGGTTTAGCTCTAGTTTTATAGCTCCTACTATAGTATTTTACTAGCCCTGCGGGGGACTATATAAGCGCTTATTAGGCCCGGTATTAGGGAGCCCTCCTATCCTTTAGTCCTTTTCGGGGGGCGTCCTTTACCCCTATAAAGGGGCTAGTCCTAGTCCTAGGCAATAATAATCGGGGGGGAGATCTACGGCTACCGTGGGTATACTACTTCGGTTTAGTGGGTAATATTAGAGTCCTTAGCTCGGTACTTATACGCTTCGCGTGTTTTCTTAGCCTTTTTCTTTAGTAGTTAGTATAAGTCGTTAAAGGTATTATAGTATTAAAGGTATCCTTGTCTGGAGTAGTATAATAGTGATTGACCGACACGTCCTAGGTGAATAGTGGTTTGTCTATGGGTGATAGGTTTTAGAATACTTAGATTATTTATTGCCCGCCTTAAGAAAGAGGTCCCTAAGGCGCCCCTTTTATAGCTATCCGGGGTCTAATTAGAATCCTCCTATCTATCCCCGGCTAACTCCCTTAATATAAGACTGTCATACCTAATATCTTAACCTTTATCCTCCTATTAACTCCTAATAGTCCTACCTCTAACTTCCTTTAGCCTGATATCTAAGAATCTAGATATGGCTTTAGCCCTTCTAGGTCGTGGTGATATCCCTTATGGATACTATCCCTTAGCTGTATAATAGCGAGACTATAGCGACGACTTATTAATTCCAGGTATACCTACTACTAGATAGGCCCTTCTAGATCGTGGACCTAAGTCGTATAGATACTATCCCTTAGCTATATAATAGCGATACTAAGGTAACGACCTGTTAATTCCTGATATATCTACTACTAGTAGGCAGGCCCTTTAAGGTTATGGGTATAAGTCTTATGGATACTATCCCTTAGCTATATAATAGCGAGACTATAGCGACGACCTATTAATTCTAGGTATGCCTGCTATTAGATAGGCCTTTCCAGATCGTGGATATAAGTCTCGTGAATATTATCCCTTAGCTATACTATCGAGATAGTGCCGTATTAATAGCCGATTAGTCCGTGATATATCTACTATTATTAACCCGATAAGCTAAGTATATCTTATCGTCCTTTGCTTAGTATATCCATAATATAATACCCCTCCGTGAAGCGCCTATCCTTAGACGGCTATTAGATAAAGGGGAAATCTAGTAATTATAGTAGGCTATATAGTATTTAGTTAATAAGTAATTTATTCACGAATAATAGTATTCTCTTAGAGATAAGAATCTATCGTGGGTTAGTAGTTATCCCGTTATAAAGCACCTTAAAGGTATCTAGTTTAAAATCCTTTATTAATTTATCCTCTTAACTAAGAGTATTATTTATATCTTAAAGAGTTATAGGGCTTTATTAGTTAGATAGTCTATAAATAATAGCCTTTCAGTAACTATCGTATAGGTGGTTAATGCCTTAGCCCCCTTTATTCTATAAATATAGTAACTCGAGGAGGTAAGTACTCTTACCTATTACTTAATAAGATAAAATAGAAGGCATGGCGGCCCTATAGGCCGTAGATATTATCCTATACCTTCTAAAATCTTATAATTCTCTTTCTATTCCTCTTAAGCTATTATAATAACCTTAGTTTTTAGCTTATAGTAGGTGAGTTAAATCCTAGCTATAATGCTATTAATCTTCCGTTAATCGAAACGTCGATAAGGATTAGGTCCTTCGCGTTCCTCGGTTATAAACTCGGCGTTATATACGTCGTTAATAGTTAGATATTAGCTAACGCCTATTAGGGGTGCCCTTAGTTAATTAATTCTCCTTTTGTAATAATATAATTCCTTTTATAAGGCTTCCTTACCTTCCTTATACTCTTACCCGTGTTAGGAGACTAACGATTTAATAGCTTACTGTTAATTCGTTAATATACCTCCTAAAGCGGCTCCTAAGAATACCGCCGCTACTAGCGCTAGTAGTAGTGTCCCCGCCGCAGGTGGTAAGCGAAACGCTAGGGGTGCCACTAAGAGGGCCCCTAAGCGCGCGAAGACCACCGGCGGTGGTACTATTACTAGCGGTAGTGGTGGTGGTGCGACTTCGTCGCCGGCCGGTTCCTCGGGGACTAATAATAATTCCACCTCTTCTATTAATAACGCCCCTAAGATGCTTACTCCGCCTATAGCCCCTTTAATCGCGCCCCTAACCGCCCCTCCTACTACTCCGGCGACGCCTAGTGTTTCGATACCTACTCCTCGGCCCGTTATCCGAGCTAACGTGAAAGATACTAGTTATAGCGGTCCTTTACGGGAGCCCTACGATCGTTACGCCCGCTATTAGTATACGGAGACTAATTTTACTATTACCCCTATTATTTTCCGCTTATACCGCTTTACCGAAAGTAAGTTAGCCCTTTATTAATTTCTTAGTAACTAATAGCTAATATAAGTGTGTTCGTAGAGCGGTCTACTAAATATAATTACTGCTAGATATAAGGCAGTAAGCCTTATAACGAGGTCAGTGCTATACTCTTTCCCCGTTACGACTGCTCCGTGGCCGACTAACGAGTTATAATTACCTATTAATACTCGTAAGCTGGCTCGACTAATACAGAGTAATATTATAAGAGTTTTTAACGAAAACCGTAGCTTTATATTAGGTGAATAGCGGTTATTAACGGAAGCCCGGGCCCGGCTAGGGGCTCTTATGTCCGATTAAAGCGAGGCCTATAATTAAATCCCCCGTGCCGAGCAGTTAGTTTATTAGTAGCGCGAGGTTAAAGCTAACTCGTAATTAGAAGCTTCTAAGGATCGTAATAATATCCTAGGTCGAATTTATATAGCTATAGAGTAATAAATAGTTAAAAGCCGTATAACTAATAGCTTATTACGGGAGTTGGTTTAGAGTAATAAGGATTTAGTTAATAAGCTAGCGGTTATCGTTAACCAGTTTGGCGGTAGTAGTAATAAGGTAGGGGGTAGTAACTAAGGCAGCGGTTTAAATATAGGCGCTAAGTTAGATAGTCTATTAGCTAGTATACCGGCCTAAGGAACTTATAGTTTAAGGGCGATTGGTTCGGGGTTAGTTGTTTTAGTCCCCCCTTATTATTTACTAGTGTTAGGTTTTTTTTCTTTTTTGTTTTCCTATTTTTACTTTCATTTTTCGCTTTTGCTTTTTAGGGATAATAATAAGGAGAGGCCTATTAGGTAATAGGATAAATGACTTTTTTATGCGGAAATTAATTATAAGACGCCTGGTTCCTAATCGCTGACTAACTATGTATTCTATCGTAGTAGCGATTAAGGAGGTCGTTTAGTAAATTCCTTTTAGGTTCTTATATATTTTCTTCGTGGCCGTAGTCCGCTTATTTAATAAGATACTACCGGCGATTACTGTTATAACGATAGGCGAGGATATCTTTAACCTTATACTTATCTAACTCCTATGGTTTAACGTCTATATTCTTAGGGACCGGCGATTTACTATTATAGGACCGCTAGGGTTTTAATAGAGAAACCGGAAATACGTCGTGAATCTTTAATTTTAGTAGTAAATCCAGTTTATAAGCTAAGCCGTGCTAGCTAATAACCTTAGCGATACGGTAAGGTCCTAAAAGCTTATTGGATAGTTTACGGTTAGGCCGCCGTTAGCGAATATTTTTTACGGAGAGTTTTATATACTCGTCCTTAATAAAGCGTTTCTAAACGCGGCCTTTATTATAATAGCATTTATATATAGCTTATACCTTCCGAATTAGGGCGTCTATTATATCACGGTTTACTAATAAGTATTAAACTCGTTATTCCGTAGTAGCTAACTTAGACTCCCCTTTTAGCTAAGATTATAACTTATATAGCCCGCGTGGGTTATAACCTATAAGTAAGACGGCCGGCGTATTATCCGTAGTTAAGTGCTAAGAGGTATTATAGACGAACTAGGCGAGTAGGAGCTTATTTACCTAGTCGTTCTGCTTAAATATATAAAAGGTGCGTAGGTAGTATTTAAGACTCTGGTTTTAGCGTTTAGTCTAACCGTCCGTTTATAGGTGCTAGGCCGTTAATAGCCGCCTATCTACCCCGAGGTATACACAGAGTGTCTTCTAGAACCGGCTTATAAATAGTGACCCCTGGTCGGAGATAATACTATTAGGCAGACCGTACTTACTAAAGATATATATCTATAGGATATCCGCTAGCCCGTCTACGGTTAATTTACTGCTAGTTAGTATATAGATAACGTACTTAGTATACCTATATACTACTACTAAGATAGTATCTTGCTTATATCCGCTATCGATAACTAGTGGAAGACCGGTAACGAAGTCGATAGATATTTCTTAGAACGGTCGCCGTGGAATAGGCAAGCTTTGTATTGTACCGTATAGTTTATAGTACGGGGGCTTTATACGCTAATATATAATATAACTAAGGACAAACTCCTTAATATCGCGTTATAAGTAGTCCTAGTAGTAGATATCGCGAATTCGTCGTACGGTCTTAGCGATACCTGGATAACTAGCGGTTAGACTATTATAGAAGGCTTATAAGATAGTATCGCGTAAACCCGAATAGTTAAGGACGTAAAGGCGATTCTTAAGATAGAGGACCCCCTTATTATCCTCGGACCACGGGTTCCGTAAAGCTAGGCCGGGCGGCTCTATGATAACGAGTTTATTATAAAAAGGATCCTCCTTTTATGCCTCGATAACCTAAGACCGTAGGTTAGTTTATAGTTAGCTATTATCGGCACCTATATTAGCGATAAGACGTTAGGTTATATATATAGTTAATATACTAAGGGTAAATTTATAAGTAAACGCCTTTACCGGTTTAGCACGTTCGGCGTCTAAGGCCGCGGTATCGGGTATAAACTAAGGTTTACGGGATAGACTATCGGCCGGATCATAAATACCCGGTCGATACTTAATCTCGAAGTCGTAGGCGGCTAGTTCCTTAAGCTATCGTGCGTATTAGGCTTTAATACGTGGCTTATCTAAGAGATAACAGTGATTAAGATAGTCCGTTAGGACTTCTATATAAGACCGACTCTAGGTAACGTAATAGCGCTAAGTGCGGAAAGCTTCGTATATAGCAATTAACTCGGTATTCGATATTATATAATTTAACTTAGCTCCCTTAAGCTTACGCGAGAAGAAGGTAATTAGGTTTTAATAGCTATTCTTTAACTAACTAATCACTGCTCCTAAGGCGAACGTAGAGGCGTTTAGTTTAACACGTATAGGGAGAGCTGGATTAAAATGCCGTAAAACGGGCGTATCTTAGAACCGGTCGTAGAGTTCGACGAACGTAGCTAGTTAGTCGCTGGTTAAGGTGAAGGTACCGATTAGCCTATCGCCTTTTAATAGGTCCGTAAGAGATACGATAATCTTAGAGTAGTTTTTTATAAACCGGCGGTAAAAACCCGTAAAGCCTAAAAAGACTTAGACCTTACGTATCGTATTAGGGGGTTCTTAGTCTCGGATTGCTTTAACACGAGCGGGGTCTATATAGATACCGGTTAGACTATAAATAAATCTAAGAAACTCGATTTCGGATATCTCGAAGATATATCTTTCTGGGTATATAAATAGAGATTATTCTCTAAGGCGTTATAATACCTAACGAATATATAGTCGGTGGGTGGCTATATCCGAACTATAAATTAAAATATCGTTAAGGTAAATAATATAAATAGTATTAACTAAACTAGCTAAGGTATAGTTAATATACTTTTAGAAACTAGCAGGTGTATTACAGAGGCTAAACGGTATAATAAGGTATTTAAAATAGCCGTATCTTATTCGGAACGCCGTTTTCTATTTATCGCCTTCCCGTATTCGTAGGCGATAGTACGTATCCTTAAGGTTTAATTTAGTGTAGATAGTGGAAGAGGCTAATCGATCTAAAATCTTATAGATTAAGGGTAACGGCGTGCGGTCTTTACGTGTAACGCGGTTAAGTGCCCGGTAGTTAACGCAGAGTCGAAGTTTACCTCCCTTCTTTAGTATAAATAAAACGGGCGCGCCTATAAGACTACTCGACGACCTAATCCACCCTTTCTCGGTAGCCTTATAGATATATTATCGTAAGACTGCTAGTTCCGCGGCGGCTAATAGGTAGATAAGTCCGGGGGGTGGCGCTTTATTATCTTATAGCTTAATAGGGTAGTCCTACTTATAGTGGCCCGGTAGTTAGCTAGCTTATACGATATTGAAAATATCTGCGTAATTAAGGTATTAGGGGGGTAGTTATGCTAATAATCGCGTTCGTTAAGGCTGCTCCTCTTATATATCTATATAACCTAAATATAATATCGACCCTTTATAAGGCTTATCGGTGGTTAGTGTTAAAATAGCGATTAGCTCCCGTGCGGTCTTCTTTAGTTATTTTCTTAAATTAACTAAAGCTAATTCGTGTCGTTTAATTCGATATATCTAGCTACTATCTCTCTAGTTAATAGTTAGATTAACTACGGAAAGCTATAGCCGGCCGAGGATAATTTGCAGCCCCTTAGGGTTAAGGTCTAAAACGTAAAACTCGGTTCGGCGTATCTTAATACGTCCCTAATTATCGGTTAACCGGAGAAGGCTAGCTATTATTCTATAGGTGGATATAGTCCTATCCTTTACTAACCAGGAAACCTAGCGCGAAGGTCTATCCGATACCTATCCTTCCTATAAGATAGATTAATCCACGACGTTTATATCTGCTCCTCTATTAAGGATAGCCGTGGTATAGACTTACCGCTCGCCTTACCTTAATACTATAGGAGCTTCGATTAGCCTATAGTCCGAGGGCTTAGTATAAGGCGGGGCGTCTTCCTACTACTAAGACTAGTTATTAGATTAGGTATAACTAACGTTTAACCGCGTACCGGCTACGGGTTATCGATTTAGATTTAAGCTAGAGGTATTAGAACCGCTATCACCGTCTTTTAGTTCCGGGTAATTATTACGAAGATATCCCTTTTAGTGATAGTAGTAGTACTCTATATCTACTAAACTGTATCTTTTCGGTTAATTCGGGGTCGTCTTTTATCTAGCGGAGGTCTCCGGATCTCCCGGGGATAGGCTTCTCTCTAAACTATTACCGGATTAGTTTATAGCTACTGAATAGTTAGACCGCTGTGATTACGAAGCCGATACCTTATCCTTATCTTCCGCCGTATCTTTATTTCGAAGTAGCTTAGCCTTCCGTGCTATCGAATAAAGTTCGGTGTAAGTTTTAGGTAGTCCCTTAGCGATTATATAATCGCGAATAGGCTGTTATAGCTTAACGATTATAAGCTATATACGCTAGTTATCTTTAATAGGTATAGGGATTTTATTAAAGAATCGATTAATCCGGTTAAGGAAGTGGTTATATTTCTCCCCTTCTCTCTACTTAGTAGAGTTAGTAAATAGTTAGTCCGCGGCGGTTAACGTGCGGGTATCGTCGTTAACGACCTACCCCGAAAGGAAGTTCTTTATTTCCTGCTAAGTCGTTATAGAAGCTTTAGGCGTAGTAATTAGCCGTTATTAGGCACGCTACCGCGACCTGATAGCCTAAGGAAGAGTGTTATTTACGAAATAGACTTTTATCTTATCGCTCTGAAAATTACTAGAATTAAGGTAAAAATATTCTTCTAAGTCCTTAATATATATTTTATACTAATCCTAGGATTAGCTATCCTATTTAGAGATAAGGTAGTCTATTTTAGCCTAGTCGTTACGGGTTAGCGGTTAGTTACCCGGGTCTTATAGTATATCCACGGCGTTACCACTATTCTATAAAGCTTAGAGTTATCCAGCTAAGTTGTATCGCTCTTAGTCTAACTTAAAAGCCTTAACCTATTCTCGTAACTATTCTACTATTAAAAGGCTAACGCCGGTAGTAGTATTAGGGGGGCGACCTTTAGTATCCGATACCGGTTTGGCGGGTCTATTAACTGATAGCCTTTGACGAGGCGGAACCTATAGCCGGGTTATCCGAGGTTAGTCGGTGGTTATTTCCGCGGTAAAGGTCTATAAGGTTAGCTTAAAAGAGATAGGTACTATAGGGGGGGTCTACTCTATTACGCTTAAGTTCCCGGTTCCCGGGGCTATACCGATAAGTGCCTTAGCACTACGACCCGTAATAAGGTAAGGGTTAGTCACCTATTAGGCCGTCTAAGGTACGTTACCTTACTCGCCGCGTAGCTTATTCTGCTTTTACCGCTACGGCTAAGGATTAACCTCGCTATTACGGCTAGGCTCGGTATCTCCTATCTCGAACTCGGGGAGTAATTAATACGGTGACGATATACTAAGAATAACTAATTAGTTCTCCGCTTAGGTAGGTCGGGCAGAAACTTTATACCGGTCTATATACTTAGGTAAGGTAGAGAACGAATAAAATATTAAAGGTATTCTTATCTGGAGTAGTATAATAGTAATTAACCGATACGTCCTAGGTAAATAGTAGTTCGTCTATAGGTAATAGATTTTAGAATACTTAGATTATTCGTTACCCGCCTTAAGAAAGAGGTCCCTAAGGCGCCCCTTTTATAGCTATCCGGGGTCTAACTAGAATCCTCCTATCTATCCCCGGCTAACTCCTTTAATATAAGACTATTATACCTAATATCTTAACCTTTATCCTCCTATTAACTCTTAGTGGTCCCACCTTTAACTTCCTATAGCCTAATATCTAGGAATCTAGATATAGCCTCGGCCTTTCTAGGTCGTGGTGATATCCCTCGTAGATACTATCCCTTAGCTATATAATAGCGAGACTATAGCGACGACTTATTAATTCTAGGTATACCTACTACTAGATAGGCCCTTTTAGATCGTAGACCTAAGTCGTATAGATACTATCCCTTAGCTGTGTAATAGCGATACTAAGGCAATAACCTATTAATTCCTGATATATCTGCTACTAGTAGGCAGGCCCTTTAAGGTCGTGGGTATAAGTCTCGTGGATACTATCTCTTAGCTGTATAATAGCGAGACTATGGCGATGACCTGTTAATTCTAGGTATACCTGCTATTGGATAGGCCCTTCTAGAGCGTGGATATAAGTCTCGTGGATACTATCCCTTAGCTATGCTATGAAGATAGTACCGTATTAATAACCGGTTAGTCCGTGATATATCTGCTGTTACTAACCCGATAAGCTGAGTATATCTTATCGTCCCTTGCTTAGTATGTCCGTGATATATAGTCTTTAGTATAGGTAGTATAGCGGCGGGAGCGCCCGGGCGCTATAGCGTTATAGTAGCCTAGCCTTATAGGTATGCTAATTCGGGCTTCGCGTAGTAATAGTATACCCTCTTTACTATAGGGTAGCGGTTAGCCTTATAGCCAAAGTATAGTTATGTATAGTACCTTAGGGGGCTAAGGTTAGGATTATATAGTTTATAGATATAGCTACCCCCCATAAAGAGGAGGGTATTCCGGACAAGGCTTATTACCCTTTCTAGTAAAGCCGATTTAATAAGACGAAGCGCTACCCTGCCGGTACTATAATAGGGTATTTATTATTATACTTAGAGGACTTTAGCCTCGGGGTTTATATCTTATAGGGATACTAGCAGGTCTTTTTCGGATAGGGCGTTAAGGACTTCCCTAAGAATAGCCTTAATAAGCGTTAGGTAAGTATATACGGCTAGAGTAGCTCCTTTACTAAAGGCCTTCTTAACCTATTACTCCTTATAGGTAGACTATTACTATACCCTTTTAGTAAAAGTAAGGTAAATATCTCCGCTAGGTAGCTTCTATACCGCTATAGCATTATATTAGGTAGTTATAGCGTTTATAGCTTAGATAATTTCCTTTAGAGTCCTAGCTCTAAAAGGCTAATCTTCGGGGAGGGTTCTTTAATAAACGATTAATTCCCGGTAATACTTAGCTAGGATTACTTTAAGGGGGGCGGGGTCCCGCGGCGGTACCGTTATAGGAGCCCGGGTTATAATATTAGCCTAGGTCTTTTTTATACCGCTTATTCCTTTTTAGAGTTCCTCTCGGATAATATAGCGGACGGAGGTATATAGGTAGGCTAGTAATATTATACCGGCGTTATTATATATACTATATATCGTGATTAATTCCTTTACTAGCTCTATAACCTACTTAATTATATTCTTATTAGCTAGTAAGGCCTAAATTTCTATCTTAATCTTAGCTACTCTTAGTTCTAGGGGGCGTAATAATCCCTTTTCGGTTTTATATCGGTTCCGCGCTATATCCTACCTTAGGAGGGGGGGGAGGCGCTTATATTACGAAAAGTGGGTCCGTTATAAGTTCTGCGTGGTTAAGGTCGGAATAACGCTATCCCACGATTCTTCCGGTTATACCGTAGCGCCGGTATTACGGTACCGCTATAATAGTATCCTAGGAGGGAGGGGGTAGTTATAATCTCTGTCTTAATAGTTTTATCGATTTTACTCCTATTACGCGCCCGTGGTGGATAGGCGTGTCGAAATCGTTTTATAATCTTGAGAATAATTATAGGACTACCCTAGTAATAATAGTAATAATAATAGGGATAATAGAAATAATAGCGAGATATAGTAGTCTTATATAAGTATATATATTTATAAAGTGTAATAGGTTTTATATATTAAGATATACCTTTACCCTATATAGATCCCCTATTATTCTAAGCTTATTATATTCGTTTATATCCGCGCTAACCTTTAAATCCCTAGTAGAGGTATATTAAGTGCCTACCCCCCTTCTAGGATATACCTCTATTTCGGTTACCACTTTATACTAAAATACTGTTTTTAGACCCCTGCTATTCTATAGAATAAAATAGTAAATATTATAAAAGTAAAATCCTCAATAGTTTAAAAGTCTAGTATAAATATTCTGTTTATGGGTTTAATATAGGTGTAGTAGAAGAGGTATAATATAGCTTAGAAGTTAGAGATTTGATTATATTAGTGTTATTATATACTATATAACGAATCCTAAATAAAGAAAAATATATTTATTATAAATAAATAGATATAGGTATAACTATAAAATAAATCCTAGAAACAACTTCTACCTCTATACTATATATTCTAGTTTATATTATATAACTAAAAGTAGAATTGCCCTACTAAATCTTTATATAGACTTATACATATTACTTAAAGACTTTCCGAATACTAACTAACTTTTTATAAGAGTTCCATAGTAGTATCTATAAGTTATAGGCTATTTTCTAATATTTAAGTTATATTTTCATAAGTACAACTAATCTATTAGAAATATTCTTAGTTATATTCTAAGTTACTAAGAAAATATATACTAAAGTATATATATAATTAAGTTCTATCTTCTAAGCTATATTATAGCTTTTTTACTAGACCTATATAGAAAGTCTAAATAGCATATCAGTACTTGACTTCTAATTTATATAGTGTTTTGGTTTTATCATATATACCATTTTATTCTATATAATAGCAGGGGTCTAAAAAGGAGTGTTGTAGTGTAACGTGGTGGGGCGTCCTTACAAAGTGGGGCTGGCACTTACTAAGCATTACTATTCCTACGATTGGCGTGGACGTAGAAGCCTCTTGTTACTATCTTTAGAAGTTGTTACAGTTACCCCTGTGATCTACCGTACCTCACAACGTCCAACGACGGAGTAGGCATATACACTTATTGCGAATCTCATCACCCCTGCGAGTCAACTATGTATTATTATCGCTTCACACCAGTTGCCCCTTCACAGAGTTGCTAATTGCCCAATTTTGTTGTGAACATGGAGTATTCATCAGCCAGCATGTTCTTATAGGGCATTTCAAAGCATGCAGGTGAGCTTTGATGGTTGGATGTTCATGTGGAAGTACGGATCGCTTATCCTACTTAATAGGGAGTCCACCAAGAAACGCCACAGAGGCCCGCTCTATATACTCCGTACACCTACGTATGCCCCCCCCCCCCCCGCGGGGAACGCTTCGCGCAGGAGAAGTGGCTTGAATTCTCTTATTCAGCTTAATGACGCCTTAATCCCTTCAGGGGCACTCTCCTCTCCTCAAACTAAGCCCCCCTCTCCAGCAGCTGGGATCCCTTTCCGTGTATCGCTTCAGGGGGTCCGAGATCATCGTCTCGCAGACTCTTGTAGGTGCAGTTCTGTCCACAGGTCCGCAGCCTATATCCGAAGTCAGGGCCGTCATGTCAGCCTCGTGCTGCCCTCGCTTCACATGCCTACTTTTTACTAGCGCTCGCTTCCTCTCGCAGCCAGCACCAAGGTCTCCGTTGATCACCTCGTATATTGTTTTGCGTATCTACCGACCTTCCTCGCTTGCAAAATGGCCAGAGTCCCACACGTCGGCTATGCATTGGATACTATCTGTACTGCGATCGAACCCATTTGTCCTCTCACCTACTCCCGCCTCCTCGCCTTCACCCGTCTTCCTTGTATATAGTCTCACCTGCTTGTCCTTCTTCGTTTCCTTGTCCCTTTTCAAGCAGGTCACCCAAGATATAATAAGTTGTTGCCGCGGTCTCAGCCATTACTACTACTTCATAGGTATATCTCACCGTCCACTCTGGCTGGCTGGCTTCAATTCCGGCATCTCTCATGTCAACCGCCTCCCCACTTTCCTAGAATACCGCCTTTCCCCGCCCTGGACAGGCCGTTCATACATACAAACTCACAATAACCGCCCAGCCAGCCATTTCCAACTCGACTCGCGTCCTCCGTCTGGCCGAGAGTCGGCACAGCATCCCTTGCACCCTTGACCTGGACAACTCACGCTCCCCGCGCAGCCAGGCATGACGCTCGATATGGTTATTTAACCTGTGCTCCTGCGACATCAGTATACCGCCGTCGTCCACCACATTGTCTTGTGGAACACCGGGCAAGCTACGTAGCCCGCTGATTCAGCTCTTGCGTTCCTGTACTTGCATCGTCAGTCTACGAATCTTGCATGCCGTACATTTCGCCCAGCCGATCTTGATCCAGAATATATCCCGCGTATAGCAGTCACCTACGGAACGATATGTCTGTCGCAGCCCGGCCAGGCCAAATCGTGCAGGCCATCATGGGTCGTGTTCTCCCCGGCGTATGTATTCAAGATGTCCGCGCCATGCCCTCCCAGCGGCACCAGAAGCTCTATGGCGTCCAGTCATCCGACGGCAGTCAATTCCTCATTACCTTTTCAACGTCCCGCATAGCTAGGTCGCTTCGTTCCGAACAGGGGTCCATCAGCTCCGAGGCTGCGGTGTTGAGTTGGCTTGCAGCTCTGAGTGTTGATAAAGCCTCGACGCACGAGACAGATCCCACTGCCGAGGTCACTGAGGCGGCGGGTCCTAGCCAGTGCAGTGAGGGGTGTATGTCTACCGATACATCTAATGAGGTTCCCTCTCAGCTCGCAATATTTATACCCATTCTAGTCGCACATTTACCCTTACCTAATGAGATGGGGGTTGCCTACAACGTCATGAAACCGACATCCGGGTCACTTATCGCCGGTATCCATCCTGGCCTCAGCTCTGGGGAGCGCAGGGCTGTGGATATTCAGATAGGGCAGCTCTACCGAAAGCTTTGCCGCCTCGTCTCACCCACGGGACGATTCGGTCCCGTATCCGAGCTTTTACCCTCCCCAACGGTTCCACTCGCAGAGCAGCCAATTCCAAGCGCTCGCTGCGCTGTACATGGAACATCGATCAAACCCGGAGGGATCAGTTCGTGGCCGACAGCTTTCCATTCCATGCTTGAGGCCGTGCTCCGTGACGGAGAGGACATGGCCATCATGCTTGGATACACAACCATCCGAAGACATTTCAAACGCCTGAAGCCTGCTCTCGATGGCGTAGTGAGTCCTCGCTTGGTTGCGATAGACATCGGTAGTGACATCAACATGCTGGTTGTTAGAGAGGAGCAGCCTCCAGAGGCTGTGCCAGTGCCTCCCAGGCAGTCACCGGACCGTGAGGCGGGAGGTCACAAATGCACCCAAAGTGACGGAGACGACGTGAAAGAAAACGACGGTCAATGCAGTCGCCGAGTCAGCGACGGCGGTGAAGATGCAAGGTTCGGCACGCAAGGTTGTGTGACCGTGAGGGGCATGAAGGACTGGAGCAATTTCATCTTCGGCGATCCACTCTTCGCCGCCGCATTCAGCCAGGATCCAAGCGAAGAGTTTCTGGAAGGGTTCAGGGGCGTGTCGGACAACGCAAAGGCCAGCGACCCCACGTTAGCCACGGTATCTCTTCCAAGCCTGGTCGAGGACGAGCCCAACGCGCCCATACGGCTGCTATTCTACGAGTGTTATCACACTGTTACACAGATTGTCAGTGAATTCTACCGTCCGCAGTGGGACAGTAGCCAGCGTGAGTTGGCTGCAAGAAAGAAGCTCAACAACGTACTCGGGCGGCTCGCTGAGGTAGGGGATGTTGGCGTACCATTGACGACTGATTCTAAATGACTTCGGGAGCGGCAATATGAGTGTTAAGGCGGAGGGAGGGAGGATGTGCTTGGTGACAGTGCTGTACGAGAAGGGAAGACACCTCATCCAACAAGTACACCGTAGTAATTATGAAGCGTTTGTTGAGAGAATAGAGGGCCCGTGGCATACCCACGTGTGACAGGGTGATGCTACGTATGGGGCGCTGTGATATGTGCTCCCTATCTACCTAGGTACGGTACTCCGTAGTGTCATCGCCTACCTCCCTACCTTACCTACCCTGACGTGTCCCTTCCATCCTCGCTGCTATCTTCGTCCCTTGGTAGCCTTATGCCCATCATACCCAGCATATTACCGGCAGGACCGGCCATACCAGCCTGGCCCTTAAAGCTTTCTAAAAGGTTCTTGGCTAAGTTATAGTCGATATCAATTTCTCCCTCATCGTCGCTGTGTTCCGTTTCGCCACTTTCCATGGCGGATGTACGCAGAGGTGACTCCTTTCCCCTTAACATTGCCCCCTGTTGCGGTATAGGGTCGAGTTTTAGAGCACCGTTTTCATTGAGCTCGGCTTCAAACTGTGAGGCGAGTTTTCCGATATCGTCCTCATCAGTGCATGTGCTGTCTGCCCCATTCAGATGTTGAGTCGAGTTTGATGCGGAGACGGAGCTTTTATTTGCCGCAGTCGTTCCTTGAGAGGCCGTCTCTACTTCAACCGGCAGGCCCATCATCTCTTTCATCATGCGGGCAAAGGCCTCCTCGTCAAAGCTCACAAGTTTGTCTTCGTATTCGTCTTCATATTCGTCGTCATCTGTGCCGTCCCCCTCCGAGTCGGTCTCCACATCCATGTCGCTCAGTTCAGCACCTTCAACTCCGGCGCTCTCATCGTTGAGAAATGTTTCGAACCGGGACACGAGCTTGCGTAGATCAGCCTGGGTCCTTACGTCCCCAAACCCCCCTTCGGTACCGGGACCACCCTTGGCTTTCCCCTCTAACTCCCGCTCAAGGTCTCGGTAGTCGATATCCAGCCAAGATTCGTCATCTTGACGCGTCGAATCTTTCCAGGCCTTGATGTCCTGGTCGCCAGGTAGTATATTCACTTCACCTTCTTCTTTGATGTCGTCCAGGATAATGCCCACCTCGCGCACAACGCGACTATCAGTCTTGTCCAGGCGGTGTACCATCAATTCGAACCCACATGTGAGTTTCATGCCCATTTCCAATCGGTGACGGGCCTCAGGCGTCGGTTCTTTGGCGAGAAACTCTGCCCACGCCGGAGGTGGATCGAATCGCTGAGAGAGTATCTGAGAGAAGAGCACACGAGTGAATCGTACACTGACGGAGACAAAATCCTGGGGAGGGAAGTGGAGCTGAGTAGTCGAGGGAGAAGAGCAGAACGGTCGTAGTGATGCATCGTCTCGGAGGTAGAAGGCCTCCACGGCCGGTGCGACGGCCTTGGGTCTTTCATGGAGGACGAAGGCTAGTTTGCGGGGAATCGTCACCACGGCGTGATGCAAGGAGCTGGCGATATGCCCTGGATATTTTTCGAGCCTGTAGAACGCCTCCGCCTCGACCAGATCCGAGTGGACCAGGGTGCCCGGGCTTGCTTCGATGACTGACAGAGCATCGGACAGAGAAAGGCGCCGGAGTTCGCTGTCCGCGCCCTTACCAGGAGGTACGATGTATAGTTTGCCCTGATGAAGCCAGGTCCGATTGTGATCCGTCTCGGGACTCAGCCACCTGGGAAGGACGCCCGCGGCTTCGATGAGAAGGAATTCTCCGTCACTGTCAGACACTCTCACCCATAGATTGGTGTCAGATCGGCTCAGCTCCCGTAGAAGATAGACCATGAGCCACTCGTCCTCCACCGAGTCCCCGTACTCAGTGATGCCATGAAGATGCGGGGGTAGACCTGCCCGACATTAGCGACTCTGATGGCCTGGAACACCTGGACGCCGGGATGCTATATGCTGGTACGATCACGGGCCTAGTTGCTCACTCAAATCGTCCCTCAGTTCTAGGTTGAACTCATCCTTTTGCCATATATAATCGGCTAAAACCCCTTTGGAGAATCGAAGGGCGGATTTCCGTAGCTCCTCGAGTTTCGAGATCTTTCTCCGTCGGTCTAGACTCGGTTCTTCCACAAGGAATAAGAAGTATTCCACGCAGTTCTCTGGCAGCGATGTCTCGAAGTCGTTCGGCGACTGTGTCGAGTCGGGAGCACAGCCACCTTTCGAGGTCATTACGGACACTCCTTAGGGGTACGGAGTACGGGGTAGTATCATTTGCATGCCCGGGGCAATGCTCCAGGACAGTTCTCGGGATTTACGGAGTATAATTGGTAGAGTCTGTGAAGATTGAGTGGTATAAAAACATCAAGATGCCCTACTTCGTATTCGTACTTTCGCACCCCATCGAACGACGGAGTACTTATGGAGTGAGGTACCAGGTTGAGAATTGCGGAAAGTCTCAGGAAAGTAATTACGTACCTACTACATTTGACTAAGGTAGTCGCCCAGTGGGTGGGCTCTGAGGAGTCCGTGCTTAAATAGGAAATTACATAATTAAAGAAGTTCGCGTCGTCGAGTTCCCCACTTCACGTCGCGTAAATCAGAAAAAGGCCCATTATTAAAGGTTGCTTTGTGTCTTGATAAGAGGACCCTGCGTCGAAACGACATAGACGTCCCTTTTCATTCGGATCCCTGATTCTGCGCTCATCTCCGTGTACCGTCTCAACGCCGATGATGGCATATTGCGATCTTGTATTCAACCAATACTGACGGAGATCTCGGGCCTGGGCCATCCGACAATATGTCGGCACGGAAAAGGACGCGTCATGACATGGGCGACCAGGCGGGGGACAAAGGAGAGGTCCTGAGTCTGCACCATGCAAGCTCGTCATTTAATCATGACACCTCGGTGAGTAGCATATGATGGAGATCTATGGCTCTAGGCTGACAGTTTTGCCAACTAGAGGAAGCGTGTGCGAGTGTCCGCTGGTCCAGCTGCAAAGCAGCCTAGCCAACATCGTGAGACGCCAGAATACGACAGTCCTGATGCGAGCGAGAACGAGGTTGAAGAAGAGGAAGAAGAAGACAGAGACGAACGACATGCTTCACCCCCCCGGACTCAATATGAGTTGATGCGAGACGATGGCTTCAGACATCTCGAACACCAAGATATAGACGACCAACGCGCAACACAGATGATCAAGTCACGGTCTCGGCGCATGGGAGATAACCGCGTTGCCGAGAACGGAATCATCGAATCCGTCGAGTGCATCAATTTCATGTGTCACGAGCGTCTCTATGTTGAGCTGGGCCCTCTCATCAACTTCATTGTCGGGGAGAACGGGAGTGGGAAGAGTGCCGTGCTCACGGCGCTGACCCTCTGTCTAGGAGGCAAGGCTAGCTCTACCAATCGAGGCGGCAGTTTAAAGAGCTTCATCAAGGAGGGACGTGACCAATCTGTGATCACGGTTTGCATAAAAAACCAGGGCTCCGATGCTTACCAGCCCGACATATACGGTCAGACTATACAAGTTGAGCGGCATTTCTCAAGGTCGGGCGCGAGTGGGTTCAAGCTCAAGAACGAGCGCGGCAAAACGATATCCACCAAAAAAGCCGACATCGACGAAATAACCGAATACTGGGGCCTCCAGGTCGACAATCCCCTGAATGTGCTTTCTCAAGATAATGCACGGCAATTTCTGAATTCGGCCTCCCCCTCCGTGAAATACAAGTATTTTTTCAAAGGCGTACAGCTGGAACAGCTTGATAATAATTACAAACTCATCGCCGAGGTTCTAGGTAGCCACGAGGAGAAGCTGGCCAAGCTTAAGGACAACGTCGCCCAGCTTGAGCGGGAATTGCAGAAAGCCCAGAAGGACAAGGAACTTGCTGATGCAAACCACACCATGAGAGCGGAGGGTCGACGTCTTCGGACCCAAATCATCTGGTGCCAGGTCGCCGAAGCGGAACGCGAGCTGGCGAGACGCCGGGCCGAAGTCGATGCCTTTGAGGAGAAGCTAAGCGAGGCTGCACGGGCGATTGAGACAACATCACAGCAACTTGAGGACTGTGATGAACGTGTACGCCAGGCGGAAGCTACCGTTGCTGAGAAGTCTCAGGAGAAGGACGCCCAAGGAGAGACAGTGGATGCGGCAACATCCAAATACAAGGCTCTTAGGAATGACTTGGAGAAGCAGCGTTTGGAGGAGCGAGATGCATACCAGCGTGCCAAAACTGCCGAGGCAAATGTAGATGCATGGACGCAGAAAGTGGCTGCCGAGGAGCGGCGTATTGGTGAATCATCGGGCGATGTACGCAAGAGACTAGAAGAACAGCTCCGGGAAGCAGAAGCCGAAGAGGCAAGTCTCCAGCAGCAGATTGCTGAGAACGCCGCGGCTCGCCCTGGTTTGAACCGCGACTTCAAGACCGCACTCGAGAAGGTCAAAGAGGTCGAACAACGGTTTTCTGTCAAGAAGCAGGAAGTCAGCAAAGCGGCGGACCGTATCCGGAATTTCCGATCCAAGAACAGCTCTCCATTTGCAGCCTTCGACTCTAAAATACCGCAGCTTCTAAAAGCCATCGAGCACGAGACTGGCTTCGAACGGCAGCCGGTCGGTCCAATTGGGACGCACATCCAGCTTCTGAACCCTCTCTGGTCGTCCGTCCTGGAGTCGACTTTCGGACAGTTCCTTAACGGTTTCCTCGTCGCCAGCAAGCGGGATCAGCAGCGTTTGCTGGAATTGATGCGCCGACTCGATATTAGGGGCGTCCCCATTCTCATCGGCGCACCTCTTCCTCCGGGGACCAAGCTAAGACAACCGGAAGGCCATTTCCTGACCATTCTTCGCGCTTTGAAGATCGACAACGATTGGGTTCGGGATCAGCTCGTCATCAATTACTCGATTGAGAAGATCATTCTCGTTGAGAATAGGACGGAGGCCGAATCGATCATGTTCGGCGAATCGCCCCCGCGCGATGTCATTGCTTGTCTCAGTCTCCACGACAAAAGAAGGGACCAAGGCCTTCGCCTGACGGCTAGAGCCTCGATGCTAGGGACCAGCACCATCTCGGCTTTTACCAGGAGCCCGAGAATGAAGTCGGACTTAGAAATACAGTTGACAATACAAGAGGAGGCACTGCAGAGCGTTGAGCGCGAATTGCACGACATTCGGAAAGAGAAAGAATTGTTGGAAGCGGACCAGCGGCAATCGCAGCTCCGGATAGAGAAGAATGAACAGGCACGCAAGTCGCTCGGGACTGCACTGACCAAGGCTCAAGGCAGGATTACGACTCTCAACGAAGAAAACGACCAGTACGAGGGCGCCGACGGGCGGCTTGCCCAATTCCAGGAGGAGCTGAAGAACGCCCAACAGGACAAGCTCCATCATGGGTCGCAGTATGGTGAAATGGTGGCCCAGAAACAAACCCTGAACAAGAAGATCGAAGAGCAAAAGAAGGTGCTCGAACGGGAGAAGGGTGTTCTGAGAGAGCTGGAGGCCCAGCTGACCAAAGCGGAAGCGAAACTGAAGCAATGCCAAGACCTCCGCCAAATTGCACTCCTAGCGAAGAACAAAGCTTACGATACTCAAGCCGAGACCCAAGAACAGAGGGCAAGGGCCGAGAGGGAGCGCGACCAACAAGCTCAGGTGGTGGCTGAATACACTGCGGGTGCCTCTGCCCAGTCTCCAGAACGTGTACCCATCGATGAGGGGGAGACGCATGCCAGTCTGGAAAAGAAGTACCATTCCATCGTTACACAGCTGGAACAACGGAGAAACAGGGTTGGGGCCACTGATGAGGAGATCAACGACAGACTTCGCGAGGCCAAAGCTGCGTATCAGCAAGCTTCCCAAGTCTTCGAGCTCCAGAGCGAAACGCAGCAAACCGCGAAGCTCACACTGGCACAGCGCTTGGCGAAATGGCGTATTTTCCAAGCACTCATCTCGGCGCACTCGCGAATCGGGTTCCAGTATCTTCTTAGCGAACGAGGGTTCAGGGGCAACATCATTTTCGACCACAAGGCACGGAAGCTTCAGCTTTCAGTTGAACCCGATGAGACTCGCAAGAAGGGCATGGGCCGAAGTACCAAGACGCTCTCCGGGGGGGAAAAGTCATTTTCTTCAATCTGCATGCTCCTTTCCATCTGGGAGGCGATGGGGTCACCGCTGCGTTGCTTGGATGAGTTCGACGTCTTCATGGACAACGTTAATCGAACAATCAGTACAAATATGCTGGTAAGTAGGAACATTCCTGGCGGCATGATCTGGTTGACGGGTTTTCCCATACCTACCCGCCTTTCTTGCGCCCATAGACTGACGTTGTCTTTTCTCTGTATCTGTAGATCACTGCAGCCCGTCGCGTTGTTACCCGCCAGTACATCATGATTACGCCTAACGCTATCGAGGGACGGGCCTCACTAGACAGAGATGTCAAAATCATCCGGTGCGTTTTTAGGACTTCCCGACACCTCCCACTCCCGCAAAAACTTTCCTTATGCTAATCTCTGTTCAGGCTCACTGATCCACGGCAGCGGAGGCTGGTTTGAATTTGGTCATGAACCGGTGTTGTGCAATGGGTTCAGGGTTCAGGGTTCCGGGTCCAGGGGTCCAGGGATGGGCAGGTAGCCTTTTTCTTCTGATATTCAGCCGGTATGTACTGGTAGCAATTCCTGGGCAGGGGTGAGTTCTTCCAATCGGCGCAGAGTCATTTCTGTACATACCAACAAAATAGTGCTATCGATCACGCGCGGACGCCTTTAAGACGCACATGGGTTATACATCTCCTATCTACCTTATTATATATGAAGTACCTATAATACACAGTTTACATGTGGTCGGAGACCCGAGGTGGATAGGGTGTGGGAACATGTGAATCCGTCTCGCCCAGCACGACAACCCAGGGGGTCGATGGCGAGGGGAGGGAGCAAAGGAGAGCTTGTCCAGCTTGTCCAGCTTGTCCAGTCGCCCAACCGCTCCTTGACCAAGTTCGCTCATTCAAATTCGCAACCCCTTATTCCTCAGCACGTTGATGCCCGCATTTGCCGTGAAGCCCAGCCACTGGCTAACGGAACCGACGACGGAGCCCATTTGCTTGACCTCTTCCAACCGCCGGCGTAAGAAATCCCGGGTCTCAAAGAAGCCTTCGGACTTGTCGGTAGTCATAAAGAGCTCGCTCGAGGCATATATGGTAGCGAGCGAAGCTCGTTTCGTGTACCAAGAGGGATCCACTGAGGTATCTCCAGCGAGGAACCAGATGTCGTCGGCGAGGAGCGAGAGTTCTTTTAGCGAAGAGGGCATGTAGGACGGTTGGGCCATGATGGCCAGCGCCTTTTTTTACGGACCATGCGCGTTAGTGCTCCGGGTCGTTGTGTTGGGAAATAAATATCGAGCTCGTCGAAAATGGATCATACCTCTTGCCATCGGTGCACCACGTCCTTGTTTCCCAGGAGGCGCTCCCAGGTCAGCTGCTCAACCCTCGCCGCAGTGCTCAATTGCTGTGCGCCCAGATTTTTTTCTCCGAAGATCGTTTTGGTCTTGCCGGAAAGCTCCTCCCGCCTTGTTACCAGGTGATAGCGTATGAGGCTGAAGGCTCCGTCAGGAAGGACGCTGGCACTGATAGTGGGATACCCAGCGTCCTCGGCGCCAAGTGCAAGCGCCCGTTGTGAGAATCCATGCTGTGGAACGTGCGTATAGGCTGCAGAAAGAATAGCTTGTTCCGTTGAACCGTAACTCACAGCCACTGCTGGTGGGTGGTCGTAGGAGTGGTAGCAGTGCCGACCAAAGGCTGTTCGCGTGGTGGACGGAGGCAATGGCGTGCGTAGGAGTTGGGAAGCAAGCGAAGTCCCGAATCGACGGGAAGGCGACATTTTGGCCCGGGGGGGGGGGAAGAGGGGGAGGGGGGAGAACACGACGGCGACAGATCAAATCTGCTGTTGTGGTTTGGTCCAATTCCTCTACCTTATCATCGGGTGAGTGTCAACAGATAGGTAATGCGAACTCGTTCGTCCGCATATACCGAGTAGTACTATGAAATATTATCAGACGTTCCTCAAGTGGGCCTGCGACAAGTCGCGAGTTGATGCACGTCGAACAGGAACACCACTTGACAGGCCGTACGTACCGGGGCCAAAGGTGGGTACGCAAAAGTTACGACGATATTCTTACCTCTGTCGCACCTCAAAAGGCACTTGAATAATCAACTTAGTAGAGCAGAAATCTCGTGTATCTGTATTATATTAAGTTATATCTGGGAGAGTCTCTTATACCCTTAATTTAGGTAGTGAAGACTCTGTTATGGGTACTATATTATTTAGATCCTATCCGGTCTTTTCCGGTATCTACCCTTATTATATCCTGATACCCGAAGTCCCCGATATCCGGAGCCCTTAGTTATAGAGTGGATCCCCCCTAGATCCCCTATAGACTATATCATAGTCCTGCCTATACGACACACCCCCTTAGTTAAGGTGGGTCTTCCTAGGTTAACTAACTAATTAGAGGCTTCGGTTTAAACTAAACGCTCTTAACTTTTCCGTCGTAAAATTAATAGTTAAGGTAAAACGCCCTCGTAAAAGCGATCTAAATCCGCCCTATTTAACCGTTTAATTTAATTCTATCTTAATTAGTTCCTCGATCCTAATTAGCCGGATCTAATTAATTAGATCTATATCTATCGGATCTACCACGCTCTTAGGGGCCTTTGTTACGGCCGCTTTAACGCGTTTAATCTCTTCGTGTAGTCGTTTAGACTACTCGATACGGTCCTTTTAATCCGTTAAATTAAGCTATTACTATAGTCTTAAAATTCCTGCCTCCGGTAGTGCCTTTATTAAACCGTCCGCGATTATCTCCTTCGTGTTAACGTATATAACCTTAAAGAGGCCCTGCTATACTAACTAACGCGCCTACTAATTATAAATATCGACGTGCCGTAGCCTTATTCGTAGGCGTTATGCCTTCTTATTAATAAGGTTAATAGTCTATTAATTATCGTAGTATAGCTATAGCTATTATTAGTCTAGCTAAAGCTCTAAATCTCTTAATATCCGGCTAACGAATAGCGTCTCCTTAGCTACCTCGGTAAAAGCGAGTAGTTCCGACTCTATTAACGATATCGTGACTATCGGTTATTTACCCGCCTTTTAGTTAACGGTACCGCCGAAAAGCTTTATTATATATCCTTACGAGCTCTTACGGTCTAGATTATCCTTAAAGAACGCGTCGCTTACTATTAGGAAGAGTCTATCCCTACCGAATTCTAAGTAGTAGTATCTCGTATAGTATAGGAATAGCAGTATTGATTAAGCCCTCTTAAGGTAGTTAGAGGAGGGGTTAACGTTATATTAGGAAAGCTTCGAGTAAGCGAACGCGATATCGGGTCTTATCACGATAACGGCGTATAGGATAAAACCGATTATTCCCTGATACTAATAGACCTCGGGAATTAATACGCGGGTACCGTCTCGGGGTATTACCGGCTCCGTAGATAATAGGACTTTTAGTGGTTTTCGGTAGAGTATATCTACGCAGTATTTAACCGCGATCTTCTCTATATAGGAGGATTATAATAGCTATAACCTACGGGTGGCTCTATCCCTTAGGACCTTAATTCCTAGGAATTAACAGATTTCTTCGCCTCCTAATAACCTATAGCTTCGCTTAAGGGCAGCCTTAAGGTCGTCGGCGTCCGTCTTACGGTCTTTATAGTATATAAGTCCGATATTGTTAACGTAGAAAAACAGGATTAAACCGTCGCAGATTATAATATAGGGGTTATTAGGGACGGCTATAAAGCCTTTCCTCTATAGTATACCGCTAAATTCCTCTTACTATAGTAATAGCAATACCCTTAAACCGAAAAAGGCTTTCCGTAGTAGTAGAACCTTACCTAGTACTTTATAGTCTTACGGTATCTTTATAAACACCTCTTCTTTAAGGCTAGCGTTAACGAACGCGTTAACGGCATCGAACTACCTTATCTCTAGGTTAAATCGGGCGGTAATCGCTATTAGTATACGGAAAGACCGCGAGGCTAGCGTTATAGCGTAGTTATCTTTAGTCTCTAACCGTTTTTATTAATCCCCTCGGACTATAAGGCGTGCCTTATACTTAAGGAGGGTGCCCTCCTTATTAAATTTATAGGTGTATACCTATCTATAGGCGAGGACTTATTACTTATTAGCCTAATTACCACCTACCTCCTACTAATAGCCTATCTATCGGTACCCCTTAAGGTATTCCCCCTTAGCCTATAACCACCGCTCCCGTAACGGGTAAAGGCGTATATAGTAGTAGTGCTTTAATAGAGGCGGGAGATCCTCGCGGGTTATATACGATAGCGGCTAAGAGGTATTAGAGGGAGTGGAATCTATAGTACTAACGTCGCCGTTGTTAATAGCTTACTTCCTCGCGCGTATAGGGTTATAAGTCCTGCTAGCGTTAAAGAACGCCTTTTAGGCGTTATTATTCTAGACCTTCTTAGTCGTGTATAAACTTACGATAATTCTCGCGATAGATAGGCGTGCGGCTAATAGGCGTACGGCCGATAGGCACCTCTTAGGGGTATTCGCGGCTATCTGTTAGTGGTTATCGTGTTCTTCTACCTTAATTCCCCTAACCACCGCTAACGCTATAAGAAACGCGCGTACGGGATCTTCCGGGGATATTAAAGGCGTGGGAAATAATTTAAACCTCGTAGTAGTAAACTGTAAAGTGTCTATAGTAATAGCAGTAGCCTCTCCCGTAGTAATAGCGGTAGCGTTAGAGTTATAAGGTTTTAAATCTATAGCCTAGTTATTAGGCTATAGATTTAGAACCTTATCTATAGTAATAGTAGTCTCTCTTATAGTAATAGCGATAGCCTCGCCCTTATCCGTAGTAATAACGGTGGCGTCGCCTTTACCCGTAGTACTAGCGGTGGTATAGTCTTCTCTTATAGTAATAGTAGTATCCGTAGTAATAGCGGTACCCGTAGTAATAGCGGTATAGTCTATAGTAATAGTAGTAGCCTCTCTTATAGTAATAATAATGGCCTCGCCTTTATCCGTAGTAATAGCAGTAGCGTCGCCTTTACCCGTAATAATAATGGTAGCGTTAGAGTCTTCCGACTTAAGATCTAATACGTCTACGGCTATACCCCTTAATAGTAGCCTATTCGCGGTCTTATTAGATTAGGTAATACGGATAGATTATAGGCGTTCCCCGATTTCCTCGGCGGAAGCTATAGCTTATAGCGTTTTAATCCTGCCGTTAAATATCTCGTCTTCGTTAAAGACTATATCTCTCGTAGTAATAATATCCGTTAGGTATAGTAGCTAAATACGGAAGCTATTCGAGGATTAGTATCCGATATAATAACCGATTTATACCTTCGGTTTTAGCCTTTATAGGCGGTTCCTTTTAGCTTAGGTATCGCGCGTTTTTATAAAGGCTTTATAGCCGTAAGCTTATAGGTGCGTAAGGTTAGGTTAACGGCCGTGTAGGCCTTTATATAGCGTTCGCTAGTCGTTAATATATTATAGCGTCCTATTATATAGATATATAGTAGTCTTAAAGATCTTAGGCTAGATAAATATAGGCAGATTAGCTCTAATCCTTATAGCCCTCGCCCTTCTCTTAATAATACCTTTAATTCGTTCTACCATGCCGTTATAATCCTATAAATATAATACCGACGGCTAGCCTTCTACCCCCTTAGTAATAAGGAAAGTAACGACTTCTAGGTGCTAAAATATCTCGGAATCGGCTTATAGGATACGTGGCCGGATATCGAATTATGTCTTAAGGAGGGTAAAAACGTCTTTTAATATATATAGGATAAAGTCTTAGTCTCTTTTCTATAGGTAGTAATCCTACGTATAACCTATATACACGTCTATAACGAATATAATAGACTTATATAGGCCGCCTACTAACGACTCCGCCTCTTTTAGATCGTAAAAATTAAGAGCTAGGGCCTCTCCGGGCTTTAATAGGTAAAAGGATAGTATTCGCCGGATCTACGTAGGCACTTATAATTACCTATACGCGTTATAGTCCGTTATACATAGTCCCTTTATCTTTACCCCCTAAGTAGCGTTAATAATCTTCGCGAGAGCGTTAGTGCTATAGTGGCCGAGGCGTTTATACTACCGTTATACCGTGGTCTTCTACGGTTACTGCGGTCGTCGTGATCTTCTATACGGGTTATCGCGCGGGCGCCTTACTAAGACCGCGAACACGGTAGCGGCTATAGCTTCCGCGCGCTCGATTACATATTAGCTATAGATATCTAGTAGCTTATAGATAGGCCGGTTATCGGCGGAGCTAATAATAGTATTATTTATAGTATCCTAGCAGTAACCTTATAGGCGTAGCTAGTATTCCGAGACGATATTAGTAACGAATTCCTTATAGTATATAATATTATAAAGGCGTAATAGGCTTTTTATACTTAATAGGGATTATATATATAGCTTAACGTCTCCGTATCCGAGGATAGCAGCCTTATAAGTACCCACCTAAAAGGATAAAGATAAAGTATCCGTAGATAGTCTAACGGCCGTAAAATAGCCTTAATTATTAAAGATATAGATTAATAATCCTGAATCTAGGATCGCGTAGTATAATAGCGCTCTAGCTTAGTTAACGGAAAGGGATACTCCTTATTCTTATTATAATCTTAATAGTATTATTATATAATAACGTATACCCCTTAGGTTATATAGGCTCCTAGTCTTATCGCGGTAACGGATAAGTCTTTATAAACTATTATAGTAGTAGGCGTAGTATTATAGAGTTAATCTTCTTAGACTTCCTTTATTTTATTAACGGTAGCCATTACTACTTCCCGCCTTTTATATCGCGGTATCCACGCGGCTTTTAAAACTATAGTTACGTATCTTCTTTTCCGTAAACTTTATAATATCCTTACGGCCACGTTAGGTATAAGAGCGTATATCCGGCCTTACGTACTAATAGGCGGCGGTGGTATAGGGGTTCTTATATATCTTATAAGGCCTCCTTATTACGGGAGGTATAGCCTTTACAGACGTGTTACTATAAGGATACTTCTTATTATCTTTATTATCAGTAGTATCCTTAGTATCGGGGAGGTTCCTAAGGGTGTTAAAGGTGCCTCTCCCGACTCTAGGCTTTATAGTAAAGGATTATAGGCTCTTTATATTACTAAGAACCGTATATAAAGCCTTTACGAAATCGTTAATTATTAACTCGTTTTCCGTAATCTTATCGTAGTTATTTACTAAATAGTTATTACTTTATTCCTAGGCGATAGGTCTAATAGCTGTTAAGGCGTCTTCTACTTAATAGTCCGCGCTTAATAGCTCTAAAACGTCTATATATTTATAGTATATTATCGTTATTTTCTAGCTTACTACCTAAGCGTTTATATCCTTAGGTATAGCCTTTATAGGCGTAGTATATTATCGGTATACGACTAAGACTTCTTTACGGAGATCTATAAGAGTTAGTCCTATATACACATATAGGAGAGTAATCTAAGCCTATAGGTTATTTATAGTATTATCCTATAACTAAGCGAGGAGGCTATATAATATAGTATAGATAGTCCTTTTAATATAGAAGCGTACCTTATTAAATTCCTTTTACTACGCGTTATAGTCTGCTTTTTCCTCGCGGTATACGCGGCGATCTTATAAATAGCGCGTACGCCCCTTTTCTAAGAGGTCGTCGATAGACGTGGGCGTCCTTATTAGTGGTTCTTTTGTTACGGCCGTCACCTTCTAGCGAGCGGCTATCTTCTTCTTACCGGCGGCCGTGGCCGCTATAGTAGCGGCCGTGGTAACGGCGGCGTCCGCGATATTCTTATCGCCCTTTAGCGTAATAGTGGAAGACGGAGTAGCTATAACGGTGGTGGCCGTGGCCTCCTCCGTGTTAGCGTCCACGGCGAGGGCCTTATATTTACGGATATTAGGTAGTGTAGGCTTAAGAAGTAAGTAGGTATCGGCCTCCTTATCGCTTAGCTTTAGATTAAGATAGTTTTTCTAATAGGAGGTAGATTTACTATATACGGCACGCTCCTATATTACCTAATCCCTCTAATTAATAAGGCTAGTAGCGACCGCCTTTTATTCGGCGTTAGATATATTAGAAGATATATTTACTAATTTATCGTTTATCGGTTTGTTAATTAATAGGTAGGTTAATTAATCTCTTAATTACTCTAATTAGGTCGATTATAGTTATTTAAGAGTGCTTATATAAACGTGATCACTTCTTTATAGTGGAATAGGGGTAGCCTTATTAATATCTATCGTTTAGGCGTTATAAACCGGGCTTATAACTATCGCACGTTAAATAGCACTTAGATAATTAACTTAGTAGAGCAGAAATCTCGTGTATATATAGTATATTAAGTTATATCTATATAAGTCTTTTATACCCTTAATTTAGGTGCTGAAGACTCTGTTATGGAGACTATATTATTTAGATCCTATCCGGTCTTTTCCGGTATCCACCCCTATTATATCGTAATACCCGAGGTCCGAAGCCCTTAGTTAGGGAGTAGATCCCCCCTGGATCCCTTATAGACCACGTTATAGTCCTGCCTATACGATAATTTATAGTTATATAGGAACCTTACGATAGCTTAACGAGTATAGGGATCGTATAAAAGTATCACGGCCTGTATACCGCTATAGGCCTCGTTAAGGCTAAAGAGGTTAACCTCCACCCTATACTATGGCCGTATCGTTTAGTGGTTAAGTAACCTTCTTAAGATAACCTTCTTTGCTTTACTAAGGGCATAGGCCTTATAATCCACTATAAGAGGACCTTTTCCTTTAATAACGCCTTTAATAAGGGTATCTCCTATTTTATCAAGGGTAGTAGCGCCGGCGTGCCCTAGCCTTTTATACTATAAATAAGTATTAGCCACGCTTATAGTAAGCGTTATAAAGCTATTAAAGAAGCTACATAGTAGGTGCCACTAGCGATCCGTTAGAATAAGGGCGTATTAATCATTAACGTTATTTAGAGGCAGGGCTACTAAGCCCTTTACCTTTAGCACTTCGAGGCCGGAATTAAAGATAATACCCTATTCCTTTAATCTTCTAGTCGTAATTAAGGTTATTAGGTAGTCTTATATAAAAGTAACGCGATTTAGCATTAAAACCAAGGGATTATTATATTCGTCGTCTACTTCTAATTATAATCTACTATAGCCCTTAACTAGCTTAGTTTCTCTATTACCCGTTTAGAAATAATATTTTTCTGTAGCAGGTTCGAAGTCCTATAATAAGTATTGTTAGTAATATACCTTAAGGTTCCGGAGTCGATTAGTAGTTAATCAAAGGGGTTCTTGCTAATATTACTATTTAGTTATAGAAGGGAATATATCCTATATGATTCCTTATCGGAATTCTTATCCTATTTATCGATAAATTTAGATACCTCCGTTAATAATTCTTTTAGCTATAACTTCTAAGAGTTCTTTTTAGTACCCGTTTTTAGGCTTTTAGCGTCCTTTTCGATATTCTCCCGGGATCTTTTTTAACGTTTATTATCCTAGGTCTTAATAATACGGTTAACGCGTTCTAAGATCTCTTTTAAAGGTGTGTATCCCTTCTTCCTATATACCTTATTAATATTTAGGCACTTCTATAAAGGCTTATAATTATACTTACTCCTCTTTTTATTACGGTAGTCGTAAAGCCACTCTTTCCTTTATTATAGAGGAGAGGATTACTAGTTATCTTATTATCCCGATTATATCCGTTAATCTTTACTTTCTTTATCCTTACCTAGAAAGGTTACCGTATAAAAGGATAATATAGTAGGCTTCTTATCGAGTCGGTGCAGGTAGCGTCTTCGAAGCCACGTCGTATACTCCTTTACTATAGATTAAATTAAGGGTAGGTTTTTCTTTTCTAACTATAGGAGCTCTATAAAGTGTTCTTCTAACTACTCTAGTACTATGCTGCTTATACTATTAAAGAAACCGTTAATCTAATTGTCTTTAGTATCGTAGGCACGAACTTCATACGTCTTAGCGTCGCGGTATAGCTTAATAAAGTCTTCTAGCCAGCGCTTATAGGGTATACGCCTAATATTTTAGAGGTATTTATCCTAGCGTCTCTTAATTAATAACTTCTAGACAGCGTTCGTCGGCTTAAGGTGCGTCTTAAGGGCCTTTAATATATCCCTTACTTCCTTATAGCCGGCGTACTAATTCTTTATTATCATTATTAATCTTACTCCGCTATCCTAACTAATCTATCTATAGGAGCCTTTCTAGGCTATACGGTCCTTCTCGGGTGGCTATAGAGGGGAAAACCCGGGTAAAACCCGGGGAAAACCTCTATACACTTCCTTAGGTGGAGAGGTGCCGCTACGGGGCCGATATAGCCCCGGTTCGTCCCTATTACGTATATGGATCTTACCTTTAGGCCGGTGGCTAATAGGAAGTGTGGTAGGCTAGTAGTTAGGTGGGTTAGCCTAGGCTAATCTTTATCGGTGGAACGGGGGCTAAGGGGGCGTTACTACGCTTCCGCTATACGGTAGCTACGGCTCTCCCTCCTCGGGCTCCCTATATCCCTCGGGGATTATGCCTTTATTTCTTCTATTCGGTTAATAAAGAGAGTAAGGGAGGCAGGCGCCTCCTGCCTCCCCTAGGTAGGTTCCTGCTATATCCGGCGGTAGGTAAGGGGAATAAGGCCCTACCCTATTATAAGAATTAGATAGTTAATATCCCCTAAGGCCTTTATGCCTTAACCCTCCCTCTTCCTCCTATAACGCTAATAAGTTTATTATAGGTTTTCCCTGGTCTATTCCCGCTTACGGTCTTATAGGTATATCGTTACGGCCTATACTAACTAGTAAACCCCTTTAGTTTTCTTATTATATTCCTATTATATCTTAACTATAGGTGTCTTATAGGTAATATCGCGGTAGCTTAGTAGTATAGGGTTAGCTAGGTAGTATAGTATCGATTTATATATATAAATAAGTAATCTAAAGTAGTAGTATAATATAAGTTCTTTTTATAGCGTAGCGGTGCCTTAGTAGTAGCGTGCTAATAGTCGTAGGTATTATCTCCTAATAATACTAATGCTAATAATAATAACCGCCGCTACGAGCGCGGAATAGTTTATATTATACCGTATATAGCCCAGTAATATCGGAGTAGTATTATAGCGCTAATATAAGGTAATTATATTCGTTATAGTAAGCGTTTAGGTATTTACCCCGACGATATAAAAGCTTACGCTAATACTACGGGAATAGGCGCGGCCTATTATTAGTATACTAATAGTCGCTATCCCTGTAAGGATATAAGTCGCCTTAATGCCGTAGTAGTATTATATATATATCGGGGTGGATATAGCTAATAGTTTAATAAGTCCCCTCTACTACTAAGAAGTAATAGTAACGCCTTATAGATATCTATTAGGCGTACGTGGCGGTATGGTCGCTAATAGCGCGGGTATCGCTACTATAGGTATCCCCTTCTAATACTGTGGCGGTTTTACGCTAATAAGTTATAGGCTAAGGAGCGCCTAAGGACGGCGTCCCGGTCTTTTAGCCAGGCCCTAAACCGGGTATTACCTTCCGGTCACGGTCGCGGCGGTACCGTATCGGTAAAGGTATAGGAGTTATCTTATTAGATAAGACGTTTAGAGGGTAAGATAGACCTTATCCTAGAATACCTTATAAGTGGCTCCCCCCTTAGTCCCGCTACGGCTCTTTAGCGGGGTTAGCTAACTAGCCTAATAGGGTCTTAAGTATATTAAAAGCGGTATTAATACCTTTAAGGGAGGTAATAACGATAAAAGCTAATTGGTGCCGTAATAATACTACGTTAATACCGCTAGGGTCCTAGCTTATAGGGCCTTTATCCTAATAATTAATTAGTCGTCGTGCTACCTTATCCCCGATACGGTCCCCCTTCGGTGTCACGGGTGTCTTCGTAGGCCTTTATAACTTCGAGGGCGAGGCGGAAGTCCTTAAGCCTCTTCCGTTATAGGAACCACCTTATAACTACCCCGGCTTCTATATCGTGGTCTAGTATATCGTATAAATCTCCTCTAGTCGTGAGTAGTCTCCTTATAGTACCGAAGAGCTCCCTATACTCTTCCTCGGTTATATCCTAGTATTAGAGTATTATATACTCCGCTATTTCTGCCCCCCCATTACTATAGGGGAACTATGTTATTAGAAATCCCGGTACCCTCGCTTTTACTAAGAAGGCTTATAGGCCTAGCTTTACTGATCTAATTTAGGTAAGTATAGCGCTTTATAGCTTTAGGAGTCCTCTGTATTTCCGGAGGGAGTATTATATCGGGGGGCGGCTTAGTACCGTTATAGCGTAAGTGTATAGCCTCCGTAACTCTACCTAGGTTTAACCCTAGTCCTTTATAAGGGCTTTCCTTAGGGCCGTGTTTCCGGCTTAGGTTATTAGGGCGTTAAGTTAGGCTATCCACGCGAGGGCCGTATAGGTCCTATAATACCGATTCGGTACCGCTAAGGCTCTCGCTACGGCGTATACTCCGGCTAATATCTTATCTTCGGCTCCCTCCTCTTATATCCGGC
Source organism: Sodiomyces alkalinus F11 (assembly GCF_003711515.1). Lineage (NCBI taxonomy): Eukaryota > Fungi > Ascomycota > Sordariomycetes > Glomerellales > Plectosphaerellaceae > Sodiomyces > Sodiomyces alkalinus. The sequence goes on along the minus strand of NW_021167079.1, from coordinate 3,458,250 downwards.
GAACCGTTCGGGTATTAAGGCTTAAGAGGTATAGGTTAAGGAGGGGGATAAAGGTCTCTTTTTCAAGGACCCTAACCGGCGTGGCTTTATAGGCTCCGGCCACTAATTAGAGGCACCGGTTCTATAACGTTATAAGTGCCGCTACGAGGCCTTACCGGGGGCCGGCCCTTATTTTATAGACGGTTAAGGCGTAATAGGTAATTACTAGTCGTATTACTATAAGGTATAGTCTTCTTATATCCGCGAAGCTATACCCCTATACTACCACGCTAAGCCTTAAGAGGGCGTGTATTTAGGTAGTTAGGCGGCTTTTTACCATTTTAGTATTTTATCGGAAGTTAAGCTTCCTATTAAGCTAAATACCTAGGAACTTTATCGCCTCCGCTACCGGTACCGAAATAGCACTTAGGGGGAGCGGGGTAAGTAAGGGTTAGCGTGATTTCGTGAAGGGGATATAGATATACTTAGTTAGTTTAAACTATAGTCTACTCGCTATCTCCTATTCTAGATATATCCGCTACGCGGCGGTAAGGCGTTACCGCGTCTATACCTTTATCCTGCTAAAGGCGATAATATTCGTATTATCGGTAAAACCTACTACTATTATTTTAAGGACCTTTTTTAGCTCCTTATATAGAGTAGAGATATAGAGGATAAAAAGGATAAGGGAGATCGGGGAGCCTTACGGTATACCCCCGCGGAGGTGTTATAGGGGGGCCGTTTCGTTATCGAGTAGTAGCTAGGCTATATAGTCTTAGAGGAAGCTATTAATTAGAGTAATAACCTATTAGAGGTAGCCTTTCCTTTTAAGCGCCTTAATAAGGCGAGAGTAAGGGATAATGTTATGGCGTTTTTAATATCTAGTTAGAGTATTAAAGCGGTACTGCTATAGGCCTAGCTCGCTCTTATAGCCTCCGTGACTCTTTATACTACTATCTTTATACTTCGCCCTGCCCGGTTATTTATCTATCCCTCCGGGAAGAGCCGATACTCCTCCGCTATAATCGCGATCCGGTTAGCTAGTATCCCCTTAAGGACCTTACCTATTATGCTAAGGAGTAATATCGGTCGTTAGCCCTTTATTATCCCGTAGTCGGCCGGCGGCCGGCCTTCCTTTTTAAGGACTACTATAATAGCGTAGAGATATCTTTTCGGGTAGTAGCTTATTTTAAGGCACGCTATAAAGATAGCACTAAGTCTTTAGTATAAAGGGGGTCTATATACTTTTAGGAGCCCTACTAGGAGTCTATTAAGGCCTAGTATCGCCTAGGGTTTTATCTTTTTAAGGCGCTATTATATATCCGCTATAGTAACGTCTTAGCGGATATCCTACCCCGGGGGGAATTCCGCGCCTAGGGGCCTAGGGGCGGTAAGGGGGGGGGGAAGAACTTCCGGTTTAGGACTTCGGCCTTCTCTACATGTATAGTTACCGGGTAGTCGCTATTATCTCGGTATAGTAGTAGCACTAATAAGGGGTCCGGTAATACGCCCCTTTTAGTTTATACCTATTTCTATAACCGCTAAAAAAGGCTATTATCCTTCCCGGTTAAGTAGAGTAGGTACCGCTAATATATCCGCTTCGTTACCGCTATAGCCTTATCTCGGCGCCTCTCTGCTTCTTAGAACTCGTCCTATTAGTCCCGGGACTTCCTAGATATATATCTACGGTAAAAGCGCCTTACTTCCTAGGTAAGGACGGTTAGCTCCGCGTTCTACTAAAAGGTGGATAGGCGTTTAGAGGTGCCCCTATAGCGGCGCGGCGCAGCCTTATCGGCTATAGTTATAAGGTTTACTATTAGGTTATCTATTACTAAGTCGATATCTTCTAGTAATATAAGGGGGCTAGTCTGCTATAGCCGCGTAGTAGTAAGCTAGGGGACCTATAAGGGGTCGAACTCTTTCTAGACCTAGTAGGGCCTAGCTAAGTCCCGCGGTGGTATTATCGCAGTAATCGGCGAGGTATCCGTCTTTATAAGGATTCGGACCGTCTATAAGTAGTAGTTAGACCCGATAATAGTCTTATCCGGGCCGCTAAAATCATAGCGGAGCCCTTATATTACCTATATAGGGTCGATAATACTAGTACGCCAGCCCGGGCAGTACTATATAGTTATTCCGGGGGGGGTTACTAGGTTAAGGTTCTATCGGGTCGTAAGGGTAAACAGGGTATCGGCTCGGGGGTAATACCGCGGTGGCTATAATTATAGGGGGTAGTATAGGTTAAAGTCCCCTATAAGGATATATCGGCCCTATAGCGGTACTATATTAAATATATCTTATAGGGGCGTATTCTAGAAGATCCTGACTAACTAGGAATTCTCTAAGTAAATCGACTAGATTATAAGGGTATTATCTCCGGCCCTAAATATAACCGCGTATATATTGCGGTAGGCCCCCCACGTCTATGTATATAGCGGGTATCTCTTATAGATATATAGGAGGGTATAGCCTCCTCCCTAGATTAGCCGGTATACCCCTTAGGAGAGGTATATAGGGCTTTTCGTAAAATAGTTAAGGCCGGGTTCCTAAATTACTATCACGTTATACTCGGCGCGGTACCGGAGCGGTAGCTCCCGCCACGCCTAACTCCTCCCTATATTCTATAAAAGGATATAGATTTCTATTAATTAAAGGGAGGGAGGGGGGTTAAAATAATATACCCGGTCTAACCAGGGTCTAGCTCTAGGGTTCCTACTATAGTGCCTTATCGGCCCCGCGGGGGACTATATAGGCGCTTATCGGGCCTAGTATCGGGGAGCCCTCCTATCCCCTAATTCTTTTCGGGGGCCGACCCCTACCTTTACGGAGGGGGCGGTCCTAGTCCTAGGCGATAATAATCGGGGGGAAGATCTACGGCTACTGCGGGAGTACCGCTTCGGTCTAGCAGGTAGTATTAAAGTCCTTAGCTCGGTACTTATACGCTTCGCGGGTCTTCTCGGCCTTTTTTTTAAGTAATCGGTATAAATCGTTAAAGATATTATAGTCTCCGGTATAGACGGCGTAGCGGCGGGGTCGCCCTAGTACCGTAGCTTTATAGTATCCTAGGCCTTAATGGTACGCTGATTCGGGCTTAGCGTAATAGCGGTATACCCTCTCCGCTATAAGGTAGCTATTCGCCCAGTAGCTAAAGTATAGACATTTATAGTACCTTAAGGGGCTAAGGTCGGGGTCGTATAGTTTATAGATATAGCTACCCCCCTTAAAGAGGAAGGTATTCCAGATAAGGCTCGCTGCCTTTTCCGGCGAAGCCGATTCGATAAGGAGGAGCGCTACCTTACCGGTATCGTGGCGGGGTACCCGTTATTATACTCGGATAATGTTTACCTTAGGGCTTATATCTTATAGAGATACTAGTAGGTCTTCTTCGGATAAGGCGTTAAGGACCTCCCGGGGGATAGCCTTAGCTAGTATAGGGTAGGTGCGTACGGCTAGGGTACTTCCTTTACTAAAGGCCTTCTTAATCTATTATTCCTTATAGGTAGCCTATTACTATACCCTTTCGGTAAAGGTAAGGTAAATATCCCCGCTTAGTAGCTTCTATACCGCTACGGTATCGTATCGGGTAGTTATAGCGTTTATAGCTTAGATAATCTCTTTTAGGGTCCTATCTTTAACGGGCTAATCTTCGGAGAGGGTTCCTTAACGGATATTTAATTCCGGGTAATACCTAGCAGGGATTACTTTAAGAGGGGTAGGGTCCCGTAGCGGTACCGCCGCGGGAGCCCGGGCTATAATATTAGCCTAGGTCTCATTTATACTACTTATTCCTTTTCGGAGTTCCTCTTGTATAACGTATCGAATAGTAGCGTATAGGTATACCTATAGTATTATACCGGCGTCCTTACGGGTAGTGCGTATTGTGATTAGTTTCTTTACTAGCTTTACGACCTACTTAATCGTGTTCCTATTAGCTAGTAAGGCCTAAATTTCTATCTTAATCTTAGTTATTCTCGGTTCTAGGGGGCGCGGTAATCCCCTTTCAGTCTTATATCGGTTCCGCGCTATATCCTGCCACGGGCGAGGGGGGGAGGGGGCGCTCGTATTATGAAAAGTAGGCTTATTATAAATTCTGCGTGGATAAAATCGGGACGATAGGGGCGGGATCATCCTACGTCTTTTCCGGTTATACCGTAGCGCTGGTATTACGGTGCCGCTATAATAGTATCGCGGGAGGGAGGCGGTAGTTATAATCTCTATCTTAGTGGTTTTATCGATTTTACTCCTATTACGCGCCCGTGGTTAATAGGCGTGGCCGAGTACCAGGACTTATACTAATTCTTTAAAGTATAGCTAACCGTCTTCGCGATATAGTCGTAGAGTGCTTAGATCCCCCTCTTTTTAGCCTTATACCGATCCTCTTCTACCTACTAGATCTTAAAGAGTATATCCTAATTAGTGATATTATATTCTTCTACGGTAGTAGGAGGTTATAGTAGATCGGTTCGAATACGGCGCTTTAGCCGTTTAACTTCTTTAAGGCCAGGATTAATAAGGTTAGCGATATCGTGGGAGTGCATGATAGTTATCACGGCTTTAATCTAGGGCCTCTAGTCTTTTAGAGTAGTAAGCGTTACGAGGCCTATAATAGGCATTGCTACCGTGGAAGCCATTATTATACTAATAAAAAGCAGTGGAATAGGATAAACGGAAAGGTTAATTAACTATACTAATCGCTTAAAATAATAGTACGATTAAAACGATAAGGCGATTAAATAAAACTAAAGCAGGCGGATATTACTAATAATACTAAACTACCCGCTATAGACTTAAGGCTGATTTTAATAGCCTAGAAGCTAGTGAATTAATCGGAATGGCTTTGTTTATTAGAACCCCGGGCTTATAACTGTTAGTATATACATAAGGTATGTAAAAGATATATATATATTTATCTAAGTAAAGTTTATAATACTTTATAGGGATGTCTAACTATACGGAAAAAGCAGGGGAAATAAGGGTGCATATATAAGACCGAGGTACTCCACACGTCTGATATAATACGGTTTGTTATACTCCGATAGGGTGGCTGTGGCTTCTGACAGGGGTATTACGAAGTAATATTGGTCTATATAATATTCGTAGGTAACCCCAACTCTCAGAACACAAATAAGGTACGCGGAATTATGTGTGTGCTTATCTAAGTGAAGTTTGTGATACTTTATAGGGATATCTAACTATACGGAAAAAGCAGGGGAAATAAGGGTGGATACATAGGACCGAGGTACTCCACACATCTAACATAATATAGTTCATCACACCTCGATAAGGTGGCTATAGGTATCTAATATACCCCCCTAGAATAGTAGGATTAATTCTAACTATTCTGCTCGTTGGATTAATGCTTAAAATCCAGCGTAAATCGGGCCTAGATATTAATTAACGGCGTTATAGGCGTTAACGCCAGAAGGCAGTTAAAAAGTATTAAAGAATAGTACCTAAATAATAGTCTATAAAACATAAAAACACTTAAAATAATAGTCTAATTAACCGTTGTTCCTTTAATTAAAGCGTAATAGAAGGACGTCGTCTATGTTAATTACTTTAATCTAATTTAGTCGGGACCTCTATACTAAGCAGGTATATAAACGCCCTGTATTTCTACGGGGGTAGTACCTTTATAAGGCTATCGCTAACTATCTTATTAGTAGCGATCTCATTAATTAAGACGGTTTCTTTTTAAATGGTTCATCGGATCTAAAGGGCGTGGATATCGAGATACTTTAATTTCGAGGTAACCTAAGGCCTAGGAGATTCTAGTAGTTGCTTAGTCTATTAATTATCGTAGTATACCATTACTAGTTCCTCATTAAAGGCTAATATTAGGTCCTTTATTAAACTCCTTATCGCGATATACTACCTAGTAGTAGTAGAAAGTGCTATAAGCTCGGCTTTAGTACTAGAGGTCACGACGCTTATTTGCTTATTTACCATCTAGTCTATAGGACCCCCGAATAGTAGGGTAGTATACCCTTAGGAGCTGTACCTTGGTCTTATAGTCGTCCGTAAAGGCGGCGTCGGAGGCATAGAAGAGTGTAGGCTTTTAGTAGTCTTTATATAGTCCGAAGTAGAGGTATAGGGTCTTTATCGAGCCGAGATACTTTAGGCACCTATCGGCAGCTTAATAATACTATTTTAAAGGGTTAATGCTAAATTCGGTAAGCCTCGAAGCGGCTTTAGAGATATTAGGCCGGGTCTAGTAGGGAGCGTAATTAATAGAACCGACTTCCCGAAGATATAGATGGATTAATTCTTCGGAGGCTTATTAGTTAGTAGCAGATAGTTCTAAAACGTTAGGATAAGGAAAAGGGCTTTTAACCCTATAACCTCTATAATCCACCTATAATACCTTTATCTTATCGGTGATATAGTTCTTAAGAGAAAGCTAAAGCCTGCGTTATTAGCGATCTCGAATAACCCTAATCCCTAGGAACCACTTAATTAGGCCTAGATCTCTAATCTGGAGGTGCTGCTATATCCGTTATATAAGATTATTAGTAGCAGATTAATATTCCTTCCTATAGGTTAAAATAATATCGTCCACGTAGAAGAACGCGATTAGTTCCTTACTTTTAAAGACCTAATCGTCTTTAGTTAATTATTTTAGGTCGCACTTACCTAAAACGGAAAAGAGCTATTCGTGCTATAGCTTTAGGGAACGGCGGAGGCTATATAATGCTCGCCGTAGCCTTTAAATCCCTCTATATTGTTTAGGGATATATATAGATTACTTTAAAACGTCCTCGAGCTGATCTTGAGCTTTAAGGCCCGTAACCGACTAGAGTAATTGCTAACTAAGGGGGTTCTTAATATAGATTTCTTCGTTAAGCATGGCATTAGTGAATGCGTTAACGGCGTTAAGTTACCGAGTCTTAAGATCGAAGTAGGCTATAATGTCAATCAGGGACCTAAAGATCCTTCTAGCGAGGGTGGAGGCGTAGGCGTTAAGGTGGTTATTTAGTTATTAATCCCCTCGAACGTAAAGGCGTGCCTTAAACTTGTTTACGTATTCTATAGGATCGACCTTATACTTAAAAACCTATTTAAGATCTAGTGGCCTTAGAACTGATTTAGATAGTCCTAAGCCGTGCCCCTGCTAGTAGGACTATTCCTACCGTTTAAAGGTGCCTATTAACCTAAGCGTGCCGACCTCCTATAAGGCAGCCTTAATCTATTCTAATTTATAAGGACTCTTTAGCATTTAAGACTAGTTTAGAGGTTCCTTAGGCATATCGCGGCGTAGTAGCGGCTACATCGGTATCTTAATCTAATTATATAAGATATAAAAGGAAGGAGGGGTATAACGGTCGGTTAGACGCCTACTACGGACAGGCCGGTTAGTAGCGGCCGTCGGAAAAACAGGAGGGCGGCTTCTTCTGCTAGTGGAAGAGGAAGGTTAGTTAGTAGTGGTAGTAGAAGAAGAGGTTTAAGGAGACTTAGCCATAGTAGGAGCCGTAGATGCCGGATTAACGGCGGGGGTAGTAGTAGTGGTTAGTTCCTCGTTAAGAACCGATTAGTCAGGGGATAGTAATCCTATCACGGCGGTATCGCCGGTTACGGCCGTATCGTTAGATTAATCTTCGGTATCGTTAGGCCGTTTAAAAATAGGCGGCAGATCCGTAATTCCGGTTAGTGGTGTAGAAAGGCCGTTTATGGTTATTAGAGGAGTAATTATAGGTGTAATTATAGAAGGCGTTCTTCAAGTAGGTGCCGCCAGACGCGTGGAAGACGTTATAGGGCTTATTTGCCCTATTCTATATACCTCCTATGCCTCCTAATTAGCAGGTTGAATTTCCTACTATTATTATTCTTCTGCAGATTCTGTAGTGGTTATTAAACCTGTAACTCTATCCACCCCCCTAAAAGCACTAGTAGTAGTAATAGTAGTAGCCTCCGCTATAGCCTCCCTCGTGGTATTCTGCTCTAGTAGTAGTTGAAGCAGAAGATCGGTAACGTTAGTAGTAATAGCGAGAGGATTATAGAGTTAATAATCTACTAGCAGATTTAATTACTCGAAGACCTTTTCGGTAACCGGCGGCTCTATATCGCGATCTTTATATAATAGTTTTTCGTTAAAGGTAATATCTCTCGTGCGCAGAATCCTCCCTAATTTTAGTACCTAAATCCGGTATATATTAGTGCTTTTATAACCGATCAAATAGCCGATATATACTCTTTCGGCTAACTTAGCGTTAAGGTTATAACCTTATTAGTAGTTAGCGGTTAGAGGATAGGCTCTATAACTATACCTCTTTAAGTGGCTAACGATAAGCTTAATAAGGATCTTCTTTAGGCCTTATTTATTAATCTAATTCTCAATATATCCTTTTAGAGACTTCTACCTAAGGTCCTTACGAGGAATCAGGTTATATAGGTATACTATAGCAGCGAGGATCTCTAGCTATATATTCTATTAAATACCTAAGGCTATTACGAGGGTCCTCGCGATAGTAAAGATAATACCGCTATAGCGTTCTGCTGGAGAATTTTAGGTAGCCGTTGTAACCGCGTAGATACGGCTTTGGTGTGGTGTTGGCAGCCGGTTATATAACCCCCTTTTTCGAGGCTACTGGATCTATATCCTATATATATATTAAGGGACGCACGTAGGATATCCCCGGCAAGGGACTACTATTCAATTATCATCCTCTTTTATAATTACTTATTCCACGTTTAAGGTATCTTTCCAGTTTAACTTATATTACCCTAATCAGAATAATAACTACTAATCTACTTCTTCGCTAAAGGTTATAGCGGTGTTAGTTATATTTTAGTTATATATCGTGGCTTTACTAGACTAACCTCTTTATCTAATCTTTATCTTAACGATCTAGTACCACTACGTCTTTATCTAGTTATAATATAGTGCTCGGAGGCGGATTTATTCGGCGTCCCTAAAGTATTCTAACCCTGATTAAAGTAATAGAGGCGCTCGAGGGAGGTTCCGGCCCTCCTAAATAGACTATTAGTTAACGACCCCTAAAGGATATAAAGATAACGACCGAGGAAGGATTTAACGCTTTAAGGCCGAGGGGAGATTTACCCTAATAGATTTAGAAAAAGAAACGACTATATAGGTGAGGTAAGAAGCACTTTTAGCACTTTTAATTATAAGACCCGCCGCCGCGGAGGTAGTAATTATAGGAACGGAAGAAACTAATTAGATCGCGATAAAGTTAGATTCCGGACTCGATAGGGGGCTTATAACCCCTACCACTAATTAAGATAGACTCCCGCACGATAGCGAAGAAAAGATAAGACCGCCGAGAGTAGCTTACCCGGATTAGGGTAACTAACTCCTAATAGACCTAATAAAGAGCTAATACCGAGCGTAGGAGCGAAATAACGATATCTTATATAAGGACCCGATAATCTAGTAAAAACCTTTATAGACCCCGTAAGTAAGTTATAATACTTCTTCGTAAGACTTAGCGCGTAATATTACTAATATTAATATCCGTAAGTATAGCCCCTTTACTAATAGGTAATCTCCTAATCGTAGGGGGCCTCTTCCTTTGAGGTAAGTAAGAAAACCTAGACCCCGAAGATAAATATCACGGGGCGAAATCTAGGACCGCTACCACCCTCTTATTAAAGACTTTATTACTCTTATTAAGATAAGATAATATATATACTAACCTAGCTAGTATCTAAAACACCTATAGGATCTTCTCGCTAGATAATTAGTTCGAAGAACCTTTCCCTAAACGCCTTAACCCTATTATTATTATTCGCCTACCCCCTTATACTTATACCTAAACTATTATAGATACTTAGACTTAGCATCGCGAGCCTAACCCTGTTATCGTTATTAGCGACTCCGATAATAAGGCTCTCTCGTCGGCTATTCCCCCTATTATTACACCCGCCACTTCTACTACCCCTAATTAGGGGAACCACGATATCGGGGCTACGGCCTTACCTTCGCCCGCCCCTAGGCCGACAATTATATCTACCGCGGCTCCGACTACTATTTCGATAACTACCCCTAATACTACCCCTGCCTAACCTACCTTTACTACCGCCGCTCCTAAACGTTAATAGCCCCCTACTACCGCTGAAGACCTAATTAAGCTGCGATAAGCCCTAATAAGCCGTGACTAAGAGACTACTATCGCTGAGGTTATTAAAGCCCTGCCCACTACTACTATTATATTAAGAGTACCCCTAAATCCCTTTATTATTAGAGCTCCCCGCTTTAGTAGTAAGTCCCTCTCTATATTTCTTTAGTAGTACGATAACTATACTAAGCTTAACCGCCTTAGTAAAGCCGATAAGATCACCTACGTTAACTTATACACGGACACGGCTATTTGTCCCGCTATTAAACGCCTAGTTAAAGAGGTCTAAGCCACTAAAGGTAGTTAGTCTAATCTAATCGAGAAGCTCGTTAAAGAGTACTCTTATCTAGATCATAATAACTAACTTAACTTCTCTTATAAGGTGTATTAGCTTCGGGTAAAATATAAGACGTATAAGATTAATAGCGTTTATTAGGTTAGGGACTTATTATAGTAAATTACTATCTAGAAGGCTAAGGCAGAGCGGGTTTAAGACACTTTTATTAAGGACTCTAAGCTCTACGGTATTATCCTTACTATTCTATATAGGGATATCTATATATTTATCGCTAATAAGCTTAAGATCCGAGGCACCGACTTAAGAAAGATAGTTAAAAGCTATAAGCTACTTTTAGACCTACTACGCGAGTAGTCTACGGATATCTAGAAAGTAGAAGGTAAGCCTATAGATAGGGACGCTATACTAGGTATAGCTAGGTCTAATCAGCCTAATAGTACCGCTTTCTAGTCTATAATCTTAAGGCGGCCTACTATAGTCTAGGAGTCTATAGCCTTTTAATCTAATATAGATAAGCTCGCCGACCTCCTCGAGAAGTATACTATTTCCCTTATCTATAATAGAGCTAAAGGCGTTAGGGGTATTACTATCTAAGTGCTCGCCCTATCTAAGAAAATAGGCACGGAAAAGGTCTAAGCCCTCCTCGCTATAAAGGCTAATCTAAAGAACGCCTTTTATACCGTCCTTAAGGACGCCCCTTAGCCTATAATAACTATTTTAATACACTTCGCTACCCCTAATCAGGCTAATAGTGCCGCTTACTAGCCTAATAACGCTTAGTACACTAAGGAGATCTATTACGGAGGACCCCGCACTAAATATAATAACCGATATAATAATAACCGCCTAACCTAGTAATATAATAACCGCCTAGGATAGCAGAGAGGTACATAGAATAACGGCCAGCCCCTACTAGCTCGCTACTACTACTATAGTTAAAAAGGGTATCGTAGAGATAACTACCTTATCCTAATCCACGATAACGCCTATAACCCAGTTAAGTAATAGTTCCCCGAATATATAGTAATAGATTAGACCGGTACCTAGGTAGCTTACCTAGAGAGTAAGCTACGGGTTAATAAGTATTAGCTATACTAACGCCTTATACTATATTAGCTAGCTACTAAGCTCTATAGCCGATTTAAGGAGCTCGTAGACATCTATATTAAGACCTTCTAGCCCGCCACTCTCCCCTATAAGACTAAAAAGACTAATAGGCTTATAATTAAGTATATAGTTAAGCAAGTATAGAAGTAGTAGGCCGGTTAGAGTAATTAGGCTAACTAAGCCACTTAAGCCTTAAGAGTCACTAAGGTCACGGGATCTATTAATTTTATTACTACTAGAGTATATACTATATCTATATCTTAGTATACTTTAACCGACCCCTAGGACCCTCTTCGTACTACTAGAAGCGGGAGAATTAGTAAACCCACGCTAACAATAGCTGGTTCCCCTAATTAGGCTATTTAATAGACCCTATCGACTCCGGAAAGCTCCTAAAGGGCTATAGAAATAATTAATAACGTCGATATAGAAGATGGACTAGCCCCTAAATCGATAGCCCCTATATCTAGACCCGTTACTACTATAACTATTACCCGGCCTACCTGGCGGGCTATAGCTTAGAACGATACCCTTAATTTATTTAATTAGGAGGCTATTATATAGAAGGTCCGCGAGAAGAGCCTAAAGCACCTTTTAGAAATAGAGGTTAAGATTCCTATAGTTTACCTCCTCTCTACTAATAAAGCTATTCTCGCGGACTATAAGGAGATACTATGGTTAATCGGTAGCTAAGTAAAGCCTTATAAAGTTATCCACTTAACCCCTAAAAAGGCCTTTTTTATAGACTCCTTACCCCTTAGACCCGAACGCCCTATATAGTTTATAAACACTATAACTATAGCCCCTACGCCTAATAGTACCCTATCTATTACGCCCGCCCCGATAATTAATACACTAAAGCCTCTTACTATTTACGCTAAGTATATAATATTACGGGTTAGCCTAACTAAGCGAATAGCTAAGCCTACCCTATAAAGGATCGTTTCTACGTAGTTATCGATATAGGAGCCGTTTTTAATATTATCCGGCTAAACCTTATAAAGAAGCTAGGATTATAAGGCCGTGTAGGGAAAAGTAATATCGCGATTAAGGGAATTAATAACGTAGATAGGGTGAACTATATAGGCTATTTAGAAGAGTACCTCTAGGTTAGGGACTAGTATAGAAAGGTCTATTATATAGTAATTAAGGGGATAGGACCCGGAATACTCCTTAGCCTACTATTCTTACTCGATAGTTACGCCTTTTTTACCTATAAGGATAAATAGATCGATATAGACTTTACTTACGGGGATACCCGTATTATCGTCCTTATCGCTAGTACGGAATAGGTCGATAACCGCCCTTATAAATAAAACTAACCTAAGTTTTAAGAGGAGGAGAAACGCCGAGACGAGGAGGATTTAATCGATTAGAGTATCGGATAGTAAGGAGAGGATAGTATCCTTTATAATTAGTCCGGGGCCACTACCTTAATATCGAGTAACGATAAGACTAGCAGTTCGCCTGATAAGGGGGCGAAAAAGGAGGGGGTAATAAAGGAGGAGGAGGAGAAAAGCGACGATAATATTTTCTTTTATTTAGATAATAAGGATACTACTACTTTAGTTACCTTTTTATTTATAAAGGAGGTAAAGCCCTTAACACAGAGAATTTATATAGCCTTAAGGGCGATACCACGAAATTAGGGCTAAGGATATAAGAGGTATATCGCGGAGGCTCCCTATATAATAACTACGACTATATAATAATAACTAATTTATACTAACCACTTATCTTTTTCGACTTTTCTATACTACTATTAGCCTAATTACCCTAATAGCCTCTTAGTCTTATATTTTCGGAAGGACCGGATAATATAGGATAATTCCTAGATAAGAACGCTCGAGACTTTAAAGAAAGAGGAGGATAGTATTATTAGTATAGCCGCGGTTATGACGAAGAGGCTATAGTAGCTAAAGAGGAGGAAATTCTAGGATCTTATTAAAGAAGTATACTATCCCCTTAATCCCGAAGGCGTCTTTACTATATAGAAGCCTAAGGCTTTAAAGGTTTACCCTCTTAACGATATTCCGTCTAATAGAAGTATCCCTAATTAAGACCCTTACTAGAAGAAGAATATCCTCGTAGAAATTAAAGAGGAAGACTAGGAGCTAGAAGATAAGCGGTTTGTTAGCCTAATTATACCGAAGTTTCCTAAAATCATATCTTATTCGCGCCTTATACCTAAAAGACTCGACGCTATCCTAAAGACTATCGACTATTTAACCCCTAAAGAATAGGAGCTCCTAATAAAAATCCTCCTAAACCGCGAGGCAGCTATTACGTGGGATTAGACTAAGTATAGCCGCCTTAACGAATAAGTAGCCCCTCTATAAAAGCTTCGGGCGGTCCCTTATAAGGCGTGGTAGGCAAAGGGGATCCTTATCCCTAAGGCTCTAGAGTCTATAGTTATATAGATAATAAAGAACCGCCTTAAGAAAGGTATAATCGAGGAGAGCTATATAGTCTACTATAACCCTTAGTTCTTAGTTAAGAAGAAGGATAGTACTATACGGCTTATTAACTCGGCTATTAAGATTAACGTAGTAACCTTTTAAGATACCTTTATACCGTCTAAGGCCGACGAATTCTCCGAGGATTTCGCTATATATAAGCTTATATCCCTCTTAGACCTTTTCTCCGGCTACGATTAGGTTACCCTTAATAAGGAGTCTTAAGATCTAATTACCTTTACGATTATTATTAGACTCTTTAGGATATATACCCTTCCTTAAGGGGCTACTAATTCGGTGGCCTAGTTTATACGTATTATAACCCGTATCCTTTACGACTTTATTCCCTAGTACTATAGACCCTTTATTAATAATATTATAGTAAAAGGACTAATAACTACCTATAAGGATACCCTAATTAGGCCTAGAATTCGCTGTTTTATAGCCGAGTATATCGCTAATATCGATAAAGTGCTTCTTAATATGGAGCTAGCTAGAGGTATTATTATAGGTGTTAAAAGCTAGTAGTATTAGAAAGTAGCCACTATTATAGACTACGTTTACGGTACTAATAGTTATTCCCCTAAGTAGGCTAAAATCGTAAAGGTCCGAGAGTGGGAAAGGTATAGTACGGTCTTAAACGTTTATTCGTTCCTCGGTCTTATTACCTTTTACGAAGTCTGGATTTATAAGTTCGCTATTATCGCTAGACCCCTAACCGACCTACTAAGGAAGAATACTGCCTGTAAGTGGGAGGAGCCTTAATAACACGCTATAGACGCCCTTAAGAAGGCCCTTACCACTGCCCCTATCCTAATTACTATCTAGTACGGCAAAGACGTAGGAGTTATCTATATTATCGTTAACGCTAGCACGGATAGATAAGGGGGAATCCTCGGTTAGTACGTTAAAGGATAAAAGAGCTATAGCACGGTACGAAAGCGGCCGCTAATTCTTTAGAGAGAGGGTCTATAATACTAGTAAGCTAAAGCTAAGGGGAGTCCTAAAAACCCTTCGGCGCCTACGTAACTACCTTTATAGGGTTTACTTTATCCTTAAGACCGATACCTAAGCCCTTCTATCCTAATTAAAAGGGTCTACTACTAACCTCCCTAATACCCTAATTACCCGATAGCTTACCTGGGTCCGGCTCTTCGACTTCGATATTAAGTATATTAAAGGATCTAAGAATACTATAGCTAATAGACTCTCCCGGATATCCGGAATACCCTTTAATTAGACTAACGATACTACCGAAGGAGACTTAAATAACTTCGTGGATAATAGAATCTTTCTTACTAAAGCCGAGATATAGTTCGATAACCCTGCCCTAGCTAACGATATCCTTAATAAGGATTTTACCTAGAGTTAGTTTTCCCGGTAAGTAGCCACCTTTTTACCGACCTTTTATATACTTAGAGGAATAGATCCTAAGAAAGCCCGTAGAGTTAAAGATAGGGCTACCTGTGTGTTCCTTAAGGATAGACTACTATAGACCCGAGTAACTAAGGCCGATTCGACCCCTAAATGCTAGATTAACAATAAGGATACCTAGGTTAACCTAATTAGGAGAGCCTACGATGAATCCGGATACTAAGGAAGGTAAAGGACTTACTATCGCCTCGCCGCTAACTACTTTCAGGATAGTATCTATAAGAGTGTCTAGAGGTTTATCGAGTCCTATTCGGAATACTAGCCCCGCTATAGCTATTCCTAGGAGGATCCCCTAATCTTAATAAGCCTGCCCGAAACCGCCCTCCCTTTTACCTAGGTTAGCCTAGACGTTTAATATCTCTAAGGGTAGTATCTTATAAAGGCCCGCTATATATTTATAGGTTAGGTCGAGGCTTAATTACTAAAGAAGAATACGTCTAAGGCTATTACCTTATTTCTATAGGAAGATATAATCTATAGGTATAGGCTGTATATAATGTTCCTTATAGATAAAGGTCCCGAAAATAAGGGTTATATAATTAAGCTAAACCGTCGCTATAAGACTACTCGAAAGCTTACCTCGGCCTATTACCCCCGCGCTAATAGCTTTAACGAGGTTAGATATAAGACTATTACCTACGCTCTATCTATTGAGTTAAAGCTTTACCCTAAAGCCCTTTATAAGATCCTCCCGATAGTCCTCTTCGCTAACCGTATAACGGTAAAAGCTTTTACTAGCTACACCCCTTTCTTCCTTTTACACGGCTATAAGGCTATTACCCCGATTAAGACGACCTGCCTAACCTAAAGAGTACTAGACTAGGGCCGTGTTAAAACCCCTAAGAATAAGATAATACTTCGGTTAAGGGCTTTTACCTAGCTTAATACCGACCGATATACTACTATTACTATAATTACTAAGTAACGGGGGTAATAGATAGCCTATATTAACGCTAGCTATACCCGGGTACTCTATAAGTAAAGACTATAGATTAAGGATCGTATACTAGTTTATAATACAAAGAAAGCTATCGATATAAGCCGTAAGGCTAAGCTTAACTACTAATAGAACGGCCTATATCGTATCCGGAAGGCTAATCACGATAATAAGTCCTTTATCCTTAAGACTCTGGCTAGGGAAGAACTAAAAGGGATTACTTTTACCGCTAATAGCCTAAAGAAGTTTATCTAAAACGACGATAAGCACTAGGAGCCTAAGGACTAGACTATACTTAAATAAGACTATAGCGAGGAGCTTAAGATTACGTACCCTGCTCGAGGAGTGCCTATTACCGAAAAAGTCACTAAAGCACCCCTTTGACCTAAAGGGCCCCGAGGAAGATACTAAGGCTAAGGATAATATTAGTTCCCCTAATTATACTATTAACGGACTTTTACGCTACTCCGAGAGATAAAAGATTTATTGAGAGAGTATTATAAAAAGCTAGAGAAAGAGTTAAAAAAGGTAAGGGAGTCTAGTACCGTTAAGGTATAGATTCTATAGCGCCTAGATTTTAACCCGAGTAAGTACGAGGATTATACTAATAAGCTATATCTTATTCCTTATTATCAGTTTCCCTGATTTCCTTTATTTTTAAAGCCTATACTTATTAGGAGGCTAGTCTATAGTCTTAAGGCTAAGGGTAAATAGAGCTAAGTCTCTTATCTACCCAGAGTCGCGATATACGCTAGTAAAAAGACGTAAACCTATAAATAATCTTTCTAACTACTACCCTAGTCCGTTTCGTTTTTAAACTTTTCCCTTTATTACCCTAATTAGAAGCACTATAAATATATCCAGACTTATTTCCCCGATTAGAAGACTTTTCCCTATATTTATCGTTTAGTATATTTATAAGTAAGCCTAACTACGTGGACGTTATAAAGATATAGTACTATATATAGTCTTTTCCGTAATAAATACAGGTTTCTTTTATTATAATTTCGAATTCTTTACTTATATTCCCCTAATTACCGTATATTCTATGGGACCTAAGCTAAATTACACCTAGTTTAATATAAGCTACCTATTCTACGGAAAGGAGTTATAATCGGGAATAACTAGTATAGGGACGGTTACTAAGGGTATAATATAATCGAGAGAAATACCGTTAAAGGCTATAAGCCGTAAATAGTAAATCCCTCCTTTACTAACCCTAGTACTAATAACTTATTAAGTTATTACGTTAATCTTAAAGACCGATTTTAGAAGTATAAGAGCCCTCCCCTCCTTATTACTTAAAGCCCCTTTTCCTAATCTTTATTACTAATCGCTCTCCCTATTATTAATATTATGCCCCTATTCCCCTAACTATACCTATATATACTACCCTTAAACCTACTATACGTAAGTTCCTTGTCCGGAAAGAAAAGACTAACACTATACCTATTACTAGAAGAGTAAGTTTAAGACACTAAGTTAACGGCGTTAAGAGCCCCGCCAGAAAAACCCCTAAAAAAAACGTAATATCACGATAACGACGGCGACAATAATCATAAAAACCGGAAAATCCGGGGATTCCCTAGTTTTATTAATCTAATCAAGCGACTACCGGCCGCTACCTATAAATCTTATTCTTCTTATACGGGCTTTATTAATAGGCCCGTGGAGTCTACTCGTATAGAGTAGAAAACGGATTATTATAAAGAGAAGGAAAAGAAAAAAAAAGATAAGCCACGAAGAAGACCTCCTTTTATACCTATTTTCCCCTAATCTTACTACCCTACCCTGCTTTCCTACGTAACGGCCCCTTCTCCCCCTTAACTACGCGGGCGACTTAGGCTTAGAAGCTTATTTCGTTATAATTCACTACCTATTAGCTAATCCAGCCCCGGTTACTTTATTTAGTTATAACTATACCTTTATTCCCCTGATTACCGTAAAAGACACCTATTCCCTCCTTTCTTTTACTTCTAAACCGACCTTTCCTTATAGTCCTTATACTCGGGGACGTATACCTCGATTTCCCTACGCTAGATATAAGCCCTTACGGGAAAAGAGATCCGATAATATTTAATAGTCTCCCCTTTCTAATACTAGGTGCTATCCTTAACCCTTTAGTAGTGGCTATCTAGTTTAGTCTAATACCAATATATTCGAGCTAGAACTATAGCCGGAATACTATCTCGAGCTAGGAGATCTTAACCTCCTAAAGTATCGCGTTACTAGTAAGCCACCTATTAATAAATAGCCTTTATATTAATAATATAAACGCTACGCCGAGGGGACTATAAAGGTCGGTAATTATCGTTATAAATCGATTAAAGTAGCACTATACTCTACTTAGGAGAAGGATCGGGGTAACTAATACTAGGATACTCATCGTCTAGCTAAGAGATCTCTTAATCACCCTATTAAAACTATCTTCGAAGGGTATTATCACGATATATATAGGCGGACTCGTGAAATTAGTAGTTAGTATAGTCCGGGAACTCCTTACTCCCCTAGACCGATACGTACTCGAAAAAGGGGTATAAAACCTTATTATTAACCCGATTAGTTATAGCTATCTAGCGTTCTTCGTAGTCTTAGCAGGGGACCTTAATAACTATATCGTATACCTTGATTAGGAGTGCCCTAGTAGTATAGGGCCGCGAGACGATCTTTATAAGATACTCTCTTTATAGACCCGTTATATCCTTCGCTATGAAGATTCGACGACGGAAGAGAGGGGAGCTGTTACTAGCCTTTATCCTTATAAATAAGCTAACCTCGACGTCCCTAAGGTAAAGGAGAGTATCCTAGACCCGCCTAGTAATAGCCGCCTTACTTTTACTAGGAATTAACGATTATAGACGATATATACGTATAGTAACATCAATCTTCGGCTTTCAAAACACAACAACCACGGGCGCGCAATAGCAGTAAAATCGATAAAACCACTAAAACGGAGACTATAACCACCGCCTCCCTCCCGGGATACTATCGGAGCGGCACTGTAATACCGGCGCTACGGTATAACCGGAGGAAATATAGGATAATATTATCCCGACCGCGATAACGCAGAATTCGTAACGGACCCACCTTTCGTAACACGAGCGTTCCCCCCCTCGCCCTTAGCGGGACGCAGCGCGGAACCGATATAAGACCGAAAAGGGACCGCCGCGCCCCCTAAAACCGAGAATAACTAAAATCAAGGCAGAAATTCGGGCCCTACTAGCTAACGAGAATATAATTAAATAGGTTATAAAGCTAGTAAAGGAACTAATCACGATACGTAGCACCCGTAAAGACACCGGCGCATTACCGCTAGTATACCTATATACTACCGTCAGCCACGTTATCCGAGAAAAACTCCGAAAAGGAATAAACGGTACGAAAAAGGCCTAGGCTAATATCGTAGCCCGGGCACCCCTAACAGTACCGCCGCGGGACCCGGCCCCCCCTAAAATAATACCCGCTAAGCACCACCGGGAACTAATTATCCGCTAAAGAACCCACCCCGAAAACCAGCCCCTTAAAGCCAGGACCCTAAAGGAAATCATCTAAGCTATAAATACCATAACTACCCGATATAAGACCGTAGCGGTACGGAAGCTACTAAGCGGAGATATCTGCCTTACCCTTACCGAAGGGGCATAATAGTAGGCCACCTATAAGAAATAATAGATTAAGAAGGCCTTCGGTAAAGGAGCTACCCTAGCCGCACGCACCTACCCTACTCTAGCTAAGGCTATCCCCCGGGAGACCCTTAACGCCCTATCCGAAGAAGACCTACTAGTATCCCTATAAAATATAAACCCCGAAGTACAAATCATCTAAGTATAATAGCGGGTACCCCGCCGCGGCACCGGTAAGGTAACGCTTCTCCTTATTAAATCGGCTTTACTGGAAAAAGCAGCGAGCCGTATCCGGAACACCCTCCTCTTTAAAAGGGGCAGCTATATCTATAAGCTATATAATCCTAACCTTAGCCCCCTAAAGTACTATAAGTGCCTACACTTCGGCTACTAGGTAAACGGCTACCCTATAGCGGAGACGGTATACCGCTACTACGCTAAGCCCGAATTAGCATACCTATAAGGCCTAGGATACTATAAAGCTATAGCGCCTAAACGCCCCCGCCGCTATACCGCCTATACCGGAGACTATAACACCTTCGACGATTTATACCGACTACTAAAAAAAGAGGCCGAGAAGACCCGCGAAGCTTATAAGTACTAAGCCAGGGACTTCGATATCACCCGCTAGACCGAAACGGCACACCCGCGGCAGCCGTAGATCTTCCCCCTAATTATTATCGCCTAGGACTAGGACTAACCCCTCTATAGGGGTAGGGGTCGGCCCCCGAAAAAGACTAAAGGATAGGAGGGCTCCCCGATACTAAACCCGATAAACGCCTATATAATCCCCCGCGGGGCTAATAAGGCACCGTAATAGGAACCCTAGAGCTAGACCCCGGTTATACCGGGCACGCTATCTTAACCCGCCCCCTCTTTAATTAATAGAAATCCACGTCCTTTTATAGAATATAGGGAGGAGTTAGGCGCGGCGGGAGCTACCGCTCCGGTGCCGCGCTAAGTATAACGTAATAGTAATCCAGGAACCCGGCCTTAACCGTTTCACGAAAAGCCTTACCTACCCCTCTTAAGGGGTATACCAGCTAATCTAAGGAGGAGGCCGCGCCCTCCTATATATCTATAAAAGACATCCGCTATACACGTAAACGTAGCGGGCCCACCGCGATACCTACATGGTTATATTCGGGACTGGAGACGATACCCTTATAATCTAATTAATCTACTTAGAGAACTACTAGTTAGCCAGGATCCCCTAAAACACGCCTCTATAAGATATATTCGACACGGCACCGCTATAGGGCTAATATGTCCTCGCAGGGGACTTTAACCTATACTACCCCCTATAGTCTTAGCCACCGTGGTACTACCCCTAAGCTAATACCCTATTTACCCTCATAACCCGGTAGAACCTAGACCTAATAACCCCCCCCCGGAATAACTATATAGCACTGCCCGAGCTAGCGCGCTAGCACTATCGACCTTATATAGGTAATGTAAAGGCTCCGCTACGACTTTAGTAGCCCGGATAAGACCATTATCGGGTTAGACTACTACTTATAATTAGCCCGAATCCTTATAAAGATAGATACCACGCCGATTACCGCGATAATACCACCGTAGGACCTAGCTAGGCCCTATTAAGTCTAGAAAGACTTCGACCCTATATAGGTCCCTTAGCTTACCGCCATGCAGATATAGTAGACCGGCCCCCTTATATTACTAGGAGATATCGACTTAGCACTAAATAACCTAATAGAAGACCTTATAACCCTAGCTAATAAGGCCGCACCGCGCCGCCGCGGGGGCACCCCTAGACGCCTACCCACCCCTTAATAGAACGCGGAGCTAACCGCCCTTATCTAAGAAATAAAGCGCCTTTACAGCAGATATATATCCAGGAAGTCCCGGAACCGATAAGACGAGTTCTAGGAAGTAAAGAGGCGCCGAGATAAGGCCGTAGCAGTAGCGAAGCGGCTATACTAATAGCACTTACTTTACTTGGCCGGGAAGGACGATAGCCTTCTTTAACGGTTATAAAAATAGGCACGAACTAAAGAGGGAGTACCGCTAAACCCCCTATTAGTGCCACTACTATACTAAGATAATAGCGATAACCCGGTAACTATACACGCAGAAGAAACCGAAATCCTTAACCGGAAGTTCTTCCCCCCCCCCTCCCCTACCGCCCTTAAGCCCTTAGGCGCGGAATTCCCCCCGGGGTAGGATATCCGCCGAGATATTACCGTAGCGGACGTGTAGGGGCGCCTTAAGAAGATAAAACCCTAGGCGGTACTAGGACTAGACGGACTCCTAGCAGGGCTCCTGAAAGTATATAGACCCCCTATACACTAAAGACTTAGTACTATCTTTATAGCGTGCCTCGAAGTAAGCTATTACCCGAAAAGGTGCCGCTATACTACTATAATAGTCCTTAAGAAGGAAAGCCGGCCGCCGGCTAACTATAGGATAGTAAAGGGCTAATAACTGATATTACTCCTTAGCACGATAAGTAAGGTCCTTAAGAGGATACTAGCTAATCGGATCGCTACTATAGCGGAGGAGTATCGGCTCCTCCCGGAGGGATAAATAGGAAACCAGATAGAGCGAAGTATACAGACGGTAGTATAAAGAGTTATAGTGGCCGTAAGGGCGAGCTAAGCCCACGGCGGCACCGCTTTAATACTCTAACTAGATATTAAAGGCGCCTTCGATACTATCCCCTATCCTTACCTCCTTAAGGTACTTAAAAGGAAATTCTTCCCCCGGTAGCTTACCACCCTAGTTAGTAGCTTCCTTTAAAACCGTATAGCCTACATATTACTTAATAGCGAAATAGCCCCCCCGCGATACCTCTATAGGGGTATACCGTAAGGCTCCCCGATCTCCCCTATCCTCTTTATCCTTTATATCTCTACCCTATACGAAGAACTAAAAAGGGTCCCTAAAACGATAATAATAGGCTTCGCCGATAATATAAATATTATCGCCTTTAGTAGAACGGAGGTATAGACACGGTAACGCCTCGCCGCCGCGTAGCGGATATACCTAAACTAAAAGATAGTAAGTAGACTATAGTTCGAACCAGCTAAGTATATCTATATCCCCTTTATAAAGTCACGCTAACCCTTACCTACCCCGCTCCCCCTCGGTACTACTTCGGTACCGGTAACGGAGGCGATAAGGCTCCTAGGCGTTTAGCTCGATAAAAAGCTTAACTTCCGATAAAATACTAAAGAAGTAAAGAGCCGCCTAGCTACCTAAATATACGCCCTCTCGAGGCTTAGCGCGGTAGCGTAGGGGTATAGCTTCGCAGATATAAAAAGACTATACCTCGTAGTTATACGACTAGTAATCGCCTATTACGCCTTAACCGTCTATAAAATAAGGGCCGGCCCCCGGTATAGCGCCGTAGCGGCACTTATAATGGTATAGAACCGATACCTCTAACTAATAGCCGGAGCCTATCAAGCCACGCCGGTTAGGGTCCTCGAAAAAAAGACCTTTATCCCCCCCCTCAACCTATACCTCTTAAGCCTAAATACCCGAAAGATCCTCCGGATATAAAAAGAAGGGACCGAAGATAAGATATTAGCCGGAGTATACGCCGCGGCGAGAGCCCTAATAGCACCGAACTAGTATTATAGAACCTACGCCGCCCTCGCGTAAATAGTATAGCTTACCGCCCTAACGACCTAGGCTGGAACCTCGCCCCCGAGGAAGGCCCTTATAAGGGAATAGGGTTAAGCCTAGGCGGAAGCACGGCGGCCCTATACCTACGCCGTAGCGGTACTAAGCCGCCCCCCGATATAATACTCCCTCCGGAAATATAGAGGGCTCCTTAAGCTATAGAGCTCCGCACTTACATAGATTAGATTAGAAAAACTAAGCCTACGGGTATTCCTAGCTAAAGCGAGGGTGCCGGGCTTCCTATTACCGCGGTGCCCCTACGGAGATAAAGGGGCGGAAACGGCGGAGTATATAGTACTCTAATACTAGGAGGTAACCGAGGAAGACCGTAAAGACCTCTTCGATGCCGTAAAGAGGCCACTTATAACTAGAGAAGATTTATATAACGCACTAAAATATAATACTAAGGCCGGGATAGTTATAAAGGCCTATAAAGATACCCGCGATACCGAAGCGAGACCGTATCGGGGATAAAATAATATAATAACTAATTAATTATTAGGATAAGGGCCCTATAAGCCGGGACCCCGGCGGTATCGACTAGTACTAGTACAGTATAGATTAGCTCTTATCGTTATCACCTCCCTCGGAGGAATTAATACCGCTCTTAATATACTTAAGACCCTACTAGACTAGTTAGCTAACTAACACCGCCAGGGAGCTATAGCGAGACCGAGGGGGTACCACTTATAAGGTCTTCCAGGATTAAATCCATCTTACCCTCTAAACATCTTATCTAATAAGATAACTCCTATATCTCTACTAACACGGTGCCGCCGCGACCACGACCGGAAAGTAATACCCGGTTCAGGGCCCGGCTAAAAGACCAGGACACCGTCCATAGGCGCTCCTTAGCCTATAACTTATTAGCGTAAAGCCACTATAGCACCGAAAGGGGATACCTATAGCAGCGATACCCGCGCTACTAACGGTCTTTACCGCCACGTATACCTAATAGATATCTATAAGGCGTTACTACTACTTCTTAGTAGTGGAGGGGACCTATTAAACTATTAGCTATAACCACTATAACGTATATATAGCACCACTATAGCACTAAAGCGACTTATATCCTTATATAGACGGCAATTATTAGTATACTAATAATAGGCCGCGCCTATTCCCGTAGTGTTAGCGTAAGCTTCTATATTATCGGGGTAAATACCTAAACGCTTACTATAACGAATATAACTACCCTATATTAGCGCTATAACACTACTCCGACGCTACTAAAGACTATATACGGCATAACACGAACTATACCGCGCTTATAACGGCGATTATTATTATTAGTATTAGTATTATTAGGAGACGATATCTATAACTATTAGCACGCTACCACTAAAGCACCGCTACGCCACGAAAAAAGCTTATATTATATTACTACTTCGGATTACTTATTTATATATAGGAATTAATACTATAGTACCTAGTTAACCCCTACGCCACTATACTACCACGACGCTACCTATAAAGCACCTATAGTTAAATTATAAGAGAGAAATAATAAGGAAATAAGAGAGAAATAATAAGGAAAACTAAAGGGGTTTACTATTAGTATAGAGCCGTAGCGATAAACCTATAGCACCGTAAGCGGGTATAAATCGGGAGGAAAACCTATAACAAACTCGTTAGCGTTATAAGAGGAAAAAAAAGGAAAAAAAGGCACGAAGACCTCGCAGGATATTAACTATCTAAATTTTATAATAGGGTAGAGCACTATCCTCCCTACCTACCGCCGGATATAGCAGGAACCTACCTAGGGGAGGCAGGAAACACCTACCTCCCCTATACTCTTTATTAACCGAATAGAAGGAATCAAAGGTATAATCCTCGGAGACGTAGGGAGGCTAAGGCTAAAAGGACGTAACTACTATACCGCGGAGGCGCGGCGGTACCCCCCTCGGCCTCCACTCTATCGCTAATAATTAGCTTAGGCTAACCTACCTAACCACTAGCTTACTATACTTTCCGTTAGCCACTAGCCTAAAGGTATAATCCAGATACGTAGCAAAGACGAACCGGGGCTATATCGGCCCCGTAGCGGCACCACTCCACCTAAGGAAGTGTATAGAGGTTATCCCCGGGTTTTACCTAGGTTTTCCCCTCTATAGCTACCCGAGAAGGACCGTATAGCCTAGAAAGGCTCCTAAAATAATAATAATTATAGTTAGAATAGCGGAGTAAGATTAATAATAATAAACGATTATAGAAAGCCTAACTTAATGTATAATGAGCCACCCTTACTAGCCACTTTATACTAGCCGAGATAGGAGTTTATCTATAGGTTATTAGCCTCTTTATAACCCGATTAGGGTAATATATATATATAATCGATAAAAACCTACTACTATATCTACTAGGGTTACCCCGAAGGAGTATTCCTTACAGGCCCTAAGGGGTAAATAAGCCGCGGGCTAGAACCACGGCGTTAGTTTAATAGACTATTAGCGAGTAACGGCCTTCTTCCTTTCGTAAGACTCTATCTCGTTAAGTATACTAATTAGCCGTTTAGTCGCTATTATTACTATTAATGGTTATTATAGGTGTAGGTGGTGGTTATATTCGTATCTGCCTCGATATTACGGTAGGAAAAAGAAGAAGAAGAGGAGGGATACTACTAGAAAGCCCGCCTTTTATACTCGAAGGACTAAGCGATTAAGGGGGGTTACGAGCCTTATCGCTGCTATAAATTATAAAAGCGGCTCTTTAGTTAAAGCAGTTATAAAGGGGCCTTTACCTGCTATGGTTTAAAGGAGGGGTGATTCACTGTTTCCCTTTCTAGACCCCTTATTCCTAAGTCACGGCTACGCCTATAACTGAATAACTCAGGAGCTATTTCGTCTAATCTTTCCGACTAATTAAAGCCCGGATTTTAACGTCTTTTTCCTAATTAGAAACCTTCCCGCCGGGTTAAAGAAGTCACTATCGTAGTGACTAAGGCACGCCTCCTTTAACTAACCGAAAAGACTCCTTTATAGGTAGTAACTAAGTAGTAACGCCTACTATAAAGGAACCCTCGAAGAGAAGACTATCACGGAAGAAGGCACTTTCGAGCTTATTAGAGGAGGATAAATATCCCTCGACCTTAAGGTCTAAGGATCTCTTTTCCTCTCTCTTCCACTCTTAGTTTTTAATTAACCCTTCGCTCTCGGATATTACCCGTAACCACTAACCCCCCCCCCCTATTATATAGTAACGACTTTTTTCTTTTCTTTGTAAAATCCCCTTAATGTCTTTAGACCTAATCAGGCTAACCCGCCGTAGCTAATACTTATATTAGGTCTTATTTCCCCTTAGGACCCCTTTTTCTTTTTTCCTCACCCCCCCCCTCTTCTTATATACCGAATATAATCCCTTAATATAACTAACTATCAGGCTATTACTCCGGTAGGAGACCTGCTTAAGCGGTATATTCACCCTAAGGCACGCGTAGTCGTTAAAACTCGTACTAGGAGCCGTATAGAGTACGTTCTTAAAAAGAGTAGATAGGCTTTCCCTTTAACTAGCCTCCCCTACCGCCTATTTAACGTATCCGACAATAACCACCTTTTCTTTAGGTTTACTATAAGTAGCGAGGAGGATCGATAAGCTATTCAGTAACTCTTAGGAACTATAGAAGGAGAATATATAGGCGGGGAAGTCGTAGATAAAATAACCCTATTAACTCCCCTAGGAAAGGTTTATAGGGATAGTATTATTTCTGCCCGTATAGCTTTACTAGCCGCGTAAAGGGTGTATAGTGACCTCTTTAAGGGTAAGTGGTTAGAAAAGTCTATTATAGCAGACCTGATTAGGGTAATAATCACTAGATAGATCGGAGATACTAGGCCTAAGGCCTAGATTAATAACGTCGACTCGTGGGGCTATAATGCTAAGAAGAGGAAGTTTAACTACTTAGATGTCAGGTGCCTGCAGCAGTGGTCATAATGGGTCCCTAGTGTAAACCCATAGGGGTCCAGGCGTGCCTAGTCTAAGACCCGTCGAGGCATAAATACAGCAGTTATTATACAGTAAACAGAATAGTCCCTCGAAGTAAATACGGCAGCCCTTAAGGAAGTAAATAAATAGTCCTTAAGGAGTAGCGGAATATAGTCTTAAGAAGCGGAGGAGCCTCCCCTTTAAAGAGGGAGGCCAGCGATTAATCTAACTTTTTAGCTACACCGACGTTCTAACCCTATTATGATCCTATTATAGTTATACCTGGTTCCTTACTTAACCCTACCTTTTTACTCTTTACGATTACCTATTTAATATTTTAATCGCTTTACCCTTAAGGGCGCGAAGACCGTTAAGGAGAGTCACTAAGATATCTAACTATCACGAAATAAACGATCCTACCTTCGATTTTAATAAGGCTGCTAGTTAGTTTAAGCGATAGCTCCGCGATAGCGAGACCGCCTTTATAAAAGATAACCCCGCTGACGAGGAATACGACGGGAATACGCCGGGAACTAATATTACTCCTACTACTCCTACCTTTACTACTGTACCGGCACTTATTCCTACCCTTATTCCTACTCCTATCGCTAGCACTGCCTTTACTACTACCTTTGCCCTTAGTACCGTCCCCGTTCCTTAAACCACGGTTATAATAGGACCCGCGTATAATCCTAACCTACCCCCGTATACGAACGTTAACCTAGCCACGCTAATAAAGGAATAACTAGACGAACGCGTTAAGTGGATAGAGGCGTAAAACCACTGTAAGCGTAAGCTCGCTTATCTCGCTAAGCTTAAGGCGGACACTACCGCTATCGCCGCTACTGCTACTACGACGGCCGCTATTAGTCCTACTATTAATCCTAGCCTAGCCGATATTACCCACTATTATATAGCTAAACCGCGACGTTATATTATCGTAACCCCGTCGGGTTCCTAGTATACCTATAATATATCCACAACGATATCTATACAGGGCTCCGCTACCTAAGCTAAGTTTAATTTCCCCTTACCTAAATAGGATAGCGTATCCTAGGCTAAGTATCGTATATTTATCTAGGAGACGAATTAGCGGTTTAACCTAGACTCCTAGTCTTTCTCCACGGACGCTACGAAGAACTACTTTATTATATCGTGCCTCCCCTATTACCTTAAGGAATGCTAGCAGGCTAAACTACGATATAAATATAACGGGGACTCTAATAGGGTTAGCTAGGTAGCCTTATAGGCCTGGCTATCCTGTTAGGTTAACGATAACGATACCCGCCTATAAGAGGTAACGGTATAGATCTAGAGCCAGTCTATCTTATCCTAGAGAGAGGGCGAGTCCTACGCTAAGTTTATATAATAGTGGGAAGCCCTAGAGTCGGAACTGCCGGGCGAGCTCCTAGACTAGTAGAGGATTTAGATAGTACTGATAAGAGTCCTCCTACTTATCCGGGACTATATAGTGTTTATAGGGGTTTCTAAGGATTACTAAGACCTAACCCCGGCCTATCGTAGGGCTAAGGTCTTAACTATTACCGATAGCTTAGCTATCGGCCGGATAGACTTCTAGTCCGCTACCTAACGATATCGTCTCCACTTATATGCCCACGGTTATAATCCCCACGCCCTAGCCACTTACGGTTCTATTAGTATCCCCGCGTCTACCCCTACGTCTACCCCTACGTCTACCCCTACTACTATACTAGCCGCTACCCCTAGTTACCCTATACGCCCCTGACTATTATCGTACCTCGACTCTATTACTTACTATAACTATAACTAAAAGGGGCACTACGCCACTATATACCCTAGCCCTCGGGCGTAGCGTTCGAGTAATAGTAACCCGAATACCTAACCGGTATCTATATCTTATCCTATAGTTAGTCGCGTCACGGGTAAGGTGCCCTAAGGATAACACCCACTTTAAGTAACCCCCTTTACTACTATTATACCGGTAGAGGCGCGCGTCTCCTTTCGCCGAGGTAAAGAATAGGTGTAGACGTCGGCTCTCCTTAACGGAGGCGCCGATATTAACGTTTTGGATCGGGCCCTCCTAGGACCTAATTAGGTCCCCGAGGGGTCCCCGGTCCCGGCATCCTGGATTACGGAAGGACACACAAAGGCTACTACTCTTAGGTCTACTTATAGGATTATTATCGCGATAGACTATTAGGGTCGAAAGAGAGTATAGCGCGCCGAGTTCCACGTTATAGATCTTACGGGCGCGAGGATTATCCTAGGGAGGCCGTGGCTTATAGCTATTAACCCTAATATTGATTAGCAGTATAGCACGTGGACTTATCCCTTAGTCTACGTAGAGCTAGGCGTGGTTATAACCCTAAAAGAGCTATATAGAGTAGTTAGATAAGCTAAGTCTATCCTTACTCTAACCTATATAGGTTTTACGGGGGTTCCTCGTATCGGCCACGTTAGCCTTATTAGCCTAGAAAACCCTTTAGTAGGATATAGAGATAAATTCTTAGGAGACGGGGCCTACCCTAGCCTAAACGGGGACCTAGCGGCTACCCCTATACTACCAGAATAGTACTAAGACTTCGCTAACGTTTTTAACGTCGAAAACGCCGGACGGCTACTAACGTACTAGTAGTAGGACCACGCTATTAAGATCGAGGAAAGGAAGAAGCCCCCTTACGGTCCGATTTCCCCCCTTACTATATAGGAATTAGAGGTACTATGCTAGTATCTATAGGATACCGTCGCGAAGGGATAGATTAGACCGTCTACTAGCCCGGCCAGCGCCCCTATTCTATTTATCCCTAAGAAGAGTAGTAAGCTACGCCTCTATATTAATTATCGGGGGCTAAATAAGGTGACTATTAAGGATTATACCCTACTGTCCCTTTTTTACAAAATCTTAGATCGGCTATCGTTAGCGTAGTACTATACTAAGCTGGATCTTAAGGATATATACTATCGGTTACAGATTCGGGAAGGCGATAAGTGGAAGACGGCGTTCCGGACGAAATACGGCCACTATAAGTACCTTATTATACTATTCGGGTTAACTAACGCCCCAGCGAGCTTCTAACGGTATATTAACTAGGCGCTAATAGGCCTTATCGATACTATTTACGTTATATACCTCGATAATATCCTTATCTATAGTAAGAACTTAGCTACCTACCGCGTGTATATCCGCGAGGTCCTGACTAGGCTTAGGTAGTGGTTCTTATATACTAACCCCGATAAGTGTGAGTTTAAGACTAGAGACGTGGAATTCCTCGGGTTTATCTATAGCCTAGATATGGTATATATAGACCTATCCCGCGTTAAGGTAATCCGCGACTAGGAACTCCCTAATAGTGTTAAGATGATACAGGTCTTCCTAGGTTTTACGGGGTTTTATAAACGTTTTATTCGGAACTACTCTAAGGTGGCCGCCCCTCTTATAGACTATCTTAAAGGGGGCTATACTAGAGGCTATACTAGCGGCCCTATTAGGGGCCACGCCGGGGTCTTTATGCTTTCCTAGCAGGCCTAGGCCGCGTTCGAGGAAATAAAGCTGCTGTTTTAGAAAGCGCCCGTTTTACGGTATTTTAACCCTACTCTGCTAATACGTATCGAGCCAGTTACCTCCGCTTTTATAATTAGGGCCGTTATTAGTTAGCTTAAGGATAGGCTATAGAGACCTATCGCGTTTATATCCCGTAAGCTATATAGCGCTGAGCTTAATTATAGTACGCCCGATTCTAAGCTTATAGCTATTATTAAGTCCTTTTAGACGTGGCGCCACTACGTGGCCTATAGTTAGAGCCCTATAGTAGTTCTAATAAACCACCTGAACTATCGCCACCTGCTGGATAAGCCGAAGCTAAAGGGGTAGCATGCACGGTAGCTTAAGGAGCTCGCCCCATTTAATTTTACGATTCGGTACCGCCCGGGGACGATAAACCCCGCGGATAGATTATTAAAGAAGCCCTAATATACGCCCTATAAGCGCGCCCTGGTTACTAACCGGGCTAAGGCAGTAGGGTCTTTTTCGAAGCGTTTTATTATAGGGCGTATCGGGAACCAGGATAGTTCCCGTGCTGCTCTAGTTTTTATTCCCGCTCTTAACTCCCCCTTACCGGAAAAGGAGGTAGAGGTATAGGCGGATAATCTATCTTTAGAGTCCTTCTCGAGGCGTTCTAATTTAGGCTATATCGAGAACCAGGATAGTTCCTATAATAGCCCCGGTTATAATTTTCCCGCCCCTCCTATCTTACCGAAAGTGGTTAAGACGCGAGCGGATAACCTTTTTTTAGAGCCCGCTCCTCTTACCTTAGTAGTTAAGACGTAAGCGGATAACCTTTTTTTCCTCTATAGAGTCTATTTCAAAGCGTTTTACCTCGGGCCTATATAGGACCTAGTATGGTACCCGCGCTATTCCCGCGCCTCCTATCTTACCGGAAAAGGTAGTTAAGACGTAAGTGGATAATCTATTCCTAGAGCCTATATCGAGGCGTTTTATTTTAGGCCTTATCGGGAACTAGCGTGGTTCCCGTACTACCCCCGATTTTAATTTCCCCGCTCTTAATTCCCCTACCCTGCTAGAAGAGATAGTAGAGGCGTAAGAGGAAGATCCTTTTTACGCCCGTTAGCGAGAGGCCTACAGCGACGATACGATATACGGATAATAGTCTAGGAATAATAGTATCCTTTATTTTAAGAATCGCGTTTTTATACTAGACTACTCTAGTCTCCGTTAAAAGGTCCTATAGTGTTTCTATAATAGACCTAGCATGGGGCATTATACGGTTATAAGAACTATTAAAAGGATTTCGGATTTTTACTTTTAGGACTATCTCCCCTAGGATATACGTTAATTTATACCCACCTATAGTATATATTAATATACTAAGCCGCGGCACTATAAGCTATATAGCGAGTTAGCGAGTCTTTTAGTGCCTTACCGCCCTTTTATAGAGATATCCATTAACTTTATCACGGGCTTACCGCCGGTTTATAGCGTAATTATGGATAGGAAATAGGACGCGATCCTTATAGTAGTATACCGCCTAACGAAGTACTCTATCTATATCCCTATAAGTAGTGGCCTAACGGCCGAGGGGCTTACTAAGTCTTTATAGTATTATATCTTCCGCACCTTTAGCTTACCCGATAGTATCGTGTCTAATCGCGGGGTATTATTTATAAGTCGCTTTTAGGTAACCTTATATTAGTGCCTTGGCACTATATAACGCCTATCTATAGTATAGTACCCGTAGACGGATAGATAGACGGAGCGATAGAATTAGAACCTCGAGCGCTATCTTCGTGTGTTCTGCTCGTAGGAATAGGATAACTAGGTCGACCGGCTACCGTTAGCAGAATTCACCTATAATACGGCGTAGCACTCTACGATACACTATACCCTATCCGATACGCTATACCCTATCCGATACGCTATACTCTATCCGATACGCTAATAGGCTATAATCTAAGGGGACCTAATAAAGTATAGCTCCCGAGGGCAGGTAAGGTCTGCGCCGCTAAGGCCGAGACCCGAGCAGAATACCTTATAGCCTAGCGCCGATCTATCTTGGACCTTATTAAGAGGGCGGAGGCTTCCTACGAAGAGTATTATAATAACGATCGTGCCTAGTATACCTTTAAAGTGGACGAGTACGTCCTACTATCTATAAAGAATATCCGGTAGAAGAGGCCCTTAAGGAAGCTTAGCGATAGGTTTATCGGCCCGTATAAGGTAACTAAGGTTATCGGTACGTATAGCCTAGCTTACTAGTTAGCACTGCCTAAAGGTATAAGGATTTATAACGTTTTCCCGGTTTCCCTGCTAGAACTATAGAGGTCCCGTGATAGGATATGGCCGGGGCTATTACCCGTGGTCGACGTTAAACCAGACTCGGATAAGTATAAGGTTAAAGCTATCCTAGCCTACCGATATTAGGGTAAACGGCGTTAGTACCTAATTAAATAGGCCGGCTATAATAATAAAGAAAATACCTAGGAGCCGAAGCGGAATATCCCCGATACACTTATCGATACTTACTTTAAGGCGAGACTATTAGGGAATTAGACGGGTTTATACACTATTCCTATAGGGGACCTTATAGAAACGACGTGAAGACGTTATACTTACCCCCCTCGCGAATAACGAGACTTACTAGGAATTAAATAGGTTTATATACTATCCACGTATCGGCTATATTAACCCAGAAAACCCTTTAGTAGGCCGTGGAGATAAATTCTTAGGCAGGGACCCCCCCTTAACCTAGGCGGGGACTATATAGGCGTTATTCGCCTTAGTTACTATTTCCTTCCTTTTAAGCGTTTTACTCTCGATCTTTATTCTTCCTTTTAAGCGTTTTACTCTTAACCTCTATTCTTCTTCTTAAACGTAACGCCCCCGCCCCCGACCCTATTCTTATCCCCTTAGCATAATAGCTTATCGCCTTAAGCCCTATTCTTCCCCTTAATTAACTATTATAATAGGACACGATTATATTATAAGGAAAGTGTAGTTAGGACTGTTAGGGTTATAATAGGAATACCCTAAAGCTAGTTAAAAAAAAGAAAAAAAAGGAAAAACCTAACCCGAAGGCTAGTAAAAAACCAAAAAAACAATAACCGTTTCCTCTATATATACTACTATCACGCCCCTAAAAGGACGTCCTTAAACCCCACTAACTTATCGTCTAAAGGGGTAGGCTCCCGCCTAACCGCCTCGCTATTATCCTCTATATATACCTGGCTCTACCCCGCGGTAGTAGCCGTTACCCCTTTTTACCTATTACCTGCGGATAGCGTCGAAGGCCGAAAGGATAAAGGCGTTTTCGCCTTCTGCTTTTTCTTTTTCTTCCCTAATAAAGGAGTTAAGAGCGTTAAAGCCTTCTTCCCCTTCTTTACTAATAAGGCCGGCACTATATCGTTATCGTCGGGCACTTCGTAAGGGTCCGGCGGGCCTTACGGACTTTACGGTATCGTGCCCCCCGATAGCGAGCCTTAAGGTTATATAGTGCTACTACTATCGCTAAATATATCGTTACCTATAAAGATAACCCCCGCGGGGGCTACGGTAAACCCTAAGGGTATAGGTATATTACCTTCCACGGCCTAAGCCTAGACTAGGTTAAGAGTAGCTATCTACTTAAAGGCAGTGGCCGTACGTTCCTAGGCTATAAGGTCGCGCTAATATAATGCTATACGTTATTACTTAATATTAAGCCGTTACTACTTAATAGTAAGGCGCTACTACTATAACCCGACGAATTACTTAAGGAGCGACTGTATACTATTAAGCCTCTCGTGGATATCTTCCGCCGTTTTCTAGCGGGCGTCGGTAACTTCCTTAGCTTAACGCCGAGTAGTAATAGCTTCCTTAGTAGATAACCGGTTAACCTCTAGCATCGCTTAACCTAAAGCCTCTCTAAGGATAACCTAGTATCGAACTACTATAGCCTAGTACTATATAGAATTAGTAAAGGGACTATATAGAACTAATAAGGGGACACGGTTAATAGGAAGGATTATAACACTTACACAACGACTCTTATTTAGGCCACCTTTCTCGATAGTAATAACTAAAACCTTTTATAGCTACTCGGTAGTATTCTTACCGGTAATAGGAAGCTATTATATATATTAGACTAACTAGACTATAGAGTAGTCTATAAAGGGAGGGGCTATAGGGATAATAATAAAGATATATAACTTACTACGCGGTATTTAAGGCTATTATGCTCGGAGTAGTAGTGGTACTTATTCGTCCGCCGACCGTTATCGGCGTATCGGTATATCTCGGCCTCGATAGTATACGTCTTTTCCTTAAAGTTAATTATTACTAACTTACCCGTATAATATATATAGGGGGCCCTTAGATCCCCGCCTATACCGATATTCACTACCTTTCAGCGGGGCGCGACCGACGGTATAATAATTAACGACGACGTAGCCGTAGTAGAAGCAGGAGGCTTTAGCATAGCTAACTACGGGGCTAACCACTTAGCGGACTATAAGGTTAACACCGTAACCACGATCTTAATTCTCTTAGAGGACCGTGTTATACTCGCGGGAGTAGCGGCGCGCTTATTATTATTATTATCTTCCTAGGAAGGTATGATAACTACGCTGTATTGCGTGGTTAGCTAGTATTATAGATTAAAGATATATAGAAGCACTTATAAGATAGTAGTTAATTGATAGAAGACTATAAGACGTTAGTACCCAATATCTTAGATTAGACAGAACTCACTAAAAGGAGTAGCACGATCGAAAAATGAAGTATAGAAGAGGAAGAAAAATAGGAAGAGGGTATAACGGCAGGATTACGAGATATCCCCCACCTAATAGTAGTTATATAGGCTTCTATTTGAGTATAAAGAAAGAAGCTACGAAATTCACGGAAGGAGTAATATCGGGCCCCACGTAATACCGACTTTAGGAGTCTTTATAGATAGATTAAAGGGATAACCTAGGAGGATAAAGGGGCACATTCGACGGCCTAGGGAAGAAACTAACCTAGAACCCCTTAGGTTCCCTATAAGGGCGCGGCTATAGGTGGATTAATAGGACTCGGCCGTACGCGGCGCCGGATCCGGAAGCATAAAAGAAAGTAGTCCTTATTAATAGCCTTAGTTAATAGATAAAGGGAGAGAGGGTATACCTAGATTAAAGCCCCGGCTAAAGGAGCTCCGTGTAGGTATTAGGCGGGGACCTATTAGGGTCCTATCGTGGAGGGCTCGGGTTCGGGGTATTAAGGGATTTAGGATTTAGGAATAAACTCGGAGGCTAGGTTTCGGAGGAGCCGAGAAGCCGGCACGGATCAGGCGCTCCTAAGGATAGGAGTATCCGGGGGAGGTCGCTATATTAGGTGCCTGTAGCAGTAGTTATAATAGGTCCCTAGTATAAACCTATAGGGGTCCAGGCGTGCCTAGTCTAAAACCCCTCGAGGCATAAATAAAGCAGTTATTATATAGTAAACAGAATAGTCCCTCGAAGTAAATAAGGCAGCCCTCGAGGAAGTAAATAAGTAGTCCTCGAGGAGTAGCGGAACGTCGTCTTAAGGAGCGGAGGAGCCTCCCCTTTAAAGAGGGAGGCCAGCGATTAATCTAACTCTTTAGCTATACCCACGTTCTAACCCTATTATAATCCTATTATAGTCACACCTGGTTCCTTGCTTGACCCTACCTTTTCACTCTTTACGACTACCCATTTGACATTAGACGTGAGCGAGAGGGACCTTTTTAGGATCGTAATATCCTTGCTAATTCCTTTTATATACCATGTTAAAGGTAACTACTTTGTTAGCCTAATCTTAGATTAAGAGACTTAGGTTATATACGTATACGATAGTATATAGCACGACGGAGGAGCTAAGAAGCGTTTATTAGAAAGCTTCCGAGGAGCTATAAGCTAGCTACGGTATATCACGGCCCCTAAAGAGGCTATAGATAGCCTAGTTAGGAAATTCTATATCGTCCTAGGCCTTTAATAAAAGGATAAGTATTCGTGTAGTCTATTCGTTAGTAAATAGATCCGTTATATTATTTAGGAGGGATACTTATTGGCTGCCTTATCCCGACTACACCGCCTATAAGATAGCCGCTACTACGTTAATAACGCTACTAGCTATACTAGGCACGTGAGATATAGCTGGTTAAGCTATATAGGCGAACTCTTCGGCTTCGGCCACTAACCTAAGCTAGCTCTTGGATAGTCTACCCTATCCCCTAACCCCGCTTCTACTACCGCTCCCGTTATACCTCCCTCCTATAATCCACCTAAGATAACTAGTTTTAAGTCTATTAATAAGAAGTGGACGCCCGTTAATCCGCTAAAAGGACTAAAGATACTAAAGACGCCCAAGGCGCCTAAGACCCCTTAAACGACTAAGTAGGAGTCCTTTTCCCCTAATTAAGGTCTAACTAAAGTCTCGGCATTCGATAATAATAATAGCGGCGTGTTCCTAGAGCTAGGTAACCTTAAGCTTACTACCCCTAAGTATAAGAAGGTTACTAAGGAAAACACGCCTCTAGCTGCCGAACCCTCTCCTATTATAATACCGCCTAAGTCTCCTAAAGCCTAAGCCCCTGCCGGTTCCCTTAATTACAAGAAGACTAAGCTAAAGAAGTAGCTGTAGCCCGCCCCTATTAAGATTAGCTCGGCTACTAGTTACTATATGTATAAGGGAGAGGACCTTATTAATTTTACTATAAGGACCGATATACAGAGTAAGTAGGAGAAGGATTAGGCGTATTAAGGCCGTGGTCGGGAGATATTCCGTAGCCTACTATTCTATAGGCTAATTAAGATAAGGAATATACCGTTTAGACTAAATAACTATAGCCGGGAAGATTAGGTCCAGTCGTTTAATAACCCCTATAAAGCCGCTTTATAGGATACCGCTACTAATAGTAATAAGTATCTCCCGCTATCGCGAGTAGTAGAGTGGGGAGACTAGCGTTATTATAATACTACTATCAAGTAGGAAGCGGATAAGGCTACTACTAATTAAAAGGCTAAGAAGGCTAGCGAGCCTAACTATATAGTAGGAGGAAGAACCTTATGAAAACGTAAGGAAAGATATATATAGAGGATTAGATAAATAACGCCTTAAGGAAGTGGCTAATAAAGATAGTAAGGGAATAGTATATACGGAGGAACTAGAACTAAGAAGATCCCTAACTTAGTATATATAGAGGACGGGGTGATTAGAGAAATAAGGGTGTACGATAGCTCTTTACTTAGTTTATTTGCCTATATCTGCTTATTTTTAGGAGTTATCTACACTATAAGGGCGTATACGAGATAACTAGAGCCGTATTATAACCGCGTAGATACGACTTTAGTATAGTATTAGTAGCCGGTTATATAACCACCTTTTTCAAGGCTGCTAGATCTATATTCTATATATATATTAAGGGATACACGTAGGATATCCCCGGCGAGAGACTATTATTTAATTATTATCCTCTTTTATAATTACTTATTCCACGTTTAAGGTATCTTTCCAGTTTAACTTACGTTACCCTAATCAGAATAGTGACTACCGATCTACTTCTTCGCTAAAGGTTATAGCGGTGTTAGTTATATTTTAGTTATGCATCGTGGTTTTACTGGACTGACCTCTTTGTCTGATCTTTGTCTTGACGATCTGGTGCCACTACGTCTTCATCCAGTTACACCGTATAAGGTATAGACCTTTCTAGTAAGATACCCTATTTATTAGCCTACTCGTTAAGACCTTTCTAAAAGGATCTTTCTCTATCTAGGCGGATTATAGTAATCTTTAAGCTATATTATCGCCATAGAAAGAACATAAAATTCGCTATTATCTAGAGCTAATTTAGTGTTACGTAGGAGTCTAATAACGATCTAGTATATGTATAGATCGAAAAACAGTATAGTACTCTTTATACCGTTATAGGCCTCGTCGAGGCTAAAGAAATTATCCTCTACCCTTTACCACGGCCTTATGGTCCGGGACGTGGTTAGCCTCCTTAATACTAGCCTCCTAACCTTACTAAGGGCGTAGGCCTTATAATCCACCACGAGAGGACCTTTTCCTTTAATAACTCCACCGGCGAGGGTATTCCCTATCTTTTCGAGGGCAGTAGCGCCGGCGTGCCCTAGCCTCTTCTACTATAAACGAGTATTAGCTACGCTTATAATTAGTGCCGTGGAGCTATTAAAGAAGCTGCTTAGTAGGTGCTATTAACGATCCGTTAGAATAAGAGCGTATTAATCGTTAACGTTATTTAAAGGTAGGGCTACTAAGCCCTCCACCTTGAGTACTTCGAGGCCGGAATTAAAAACGATACCCTATTCCTTTAATCTTCTAGTCGCGATTAAGGTTATTAGGTAATCTTGTATAAAAGTAACGCGATTTAGCACTACAATAAAGGGATTACTATATTCGTTATCTACTTCTAATTATATCCTGCTATAACCGTTAACTAGCTTAGTTTCTCTACTACTCGTTTAAAAACGATACTCTTTAATAGTAGGCTTAAAGTCCTATAATAGGTGTTATTAGTTAGTGATATGTCTTAAGGTGCCGGAGTCGATTAGTAGTTAATTAAAGAGGTTACTACTAACGTTGCTATTAAGCTATAAAAGGGAATATATCCTATAGGATTCCTTATCGGAATCCTGATCCTAGTTATCCACGAAATTAGATACCTCCTTTAACGATTCTTTCGGTTATAACTTCTAAGAGTTATTTTTAGCACCCGTTTTAAGGCTTTTAGCGTCCTTTTCGATATTCTCCCGGAATCTCTTTTAACGTTCGTTATCCTAGGTCTTAATAATCTGGTTATAGCGTTCTAAGATCTCTTTTAAAGATATATATCCCTTCTTCCTCTATACCTCGTTTACGTTTAGGCACTTCTATAAGGGCTTATAATTATACTTACTCCTCTTCTTAATACGGTAGTCGTATAACCACTCCTTCTTTTATTTATTAGATGGCTAGTTACCCTATTATCCCGATTATACCGGCTAATTCTTACCTTCTTTATCCTTACCTAGGAAGGTTACCGTATAAAAGGATAATACGGTGGGCTTTTTATCGAGTCGGTACGGGTCATAGCGATAAAGCCACGTTATATACTCCTTTATAATAGATTAAATTAAGGGTAGGTCTTCCTCTTCTAACTAGATAAGCTCTATAAAACGTCCCTCTTA
Source organism: Sodiomyces alkalinus F11 (assembly GCF_003711515.1). NCBI lineage: Eukaryota > Fungi > Ascomycota > Sordariomycetes > Glomerellales > Plectosphaerellaceae > Sodiomyces > Sodiomyces alkalinus. Next base: position 3,418,114 of record NW_021167079.1, on the reverse strand, counting down.
CTATTCTAGTACTACGCTACCGATAGCATTAAAAAAGCCGTCTATCTATTATTTCTTAGTATCGTATTCTCGAACTTTATACGTCTCGGCGTCGCGGTATAGCTTAATAAAGTCTTCTAGCTAGCGTTTATAGGGTATACGCCTAATATTTTAGAGGTGTTTATCTTAGCGTCTCTTAATCAGTGACTTCTAGGTAGCGTTTATTAGCTTAAGGTGTGTCTTTAGGGCCTTTACTATATCCCTTACTTCCTTATAGCCGGCGTACTAATCCTTTAAAGCGGGGCTGATTATCTTCGCGATATAGTTATAGCGTACTTAGATCCCCCTTTTTCTAGCCTTATACCGATCTTCTTCCACTTACTAGATCTTAAACTATATATCCTAATTACCTTTTCCTTTAATAAAGGCTAAAGGCGTTAGTGGATCTATTCGAATACGGCGCTTAGGCCGTTTAGCTTCTTTAAGGTCGGGATTAATAAGGTCGGCGATATCGTAGGAGTGCGCGATAGTTATCACGGCTTTAATCCAGAGGTAAGCGTTACGAGGCCTATAATAGGCACTGCTACTATAACCGCGTAGATGCGGCTTTGGAGTCGTTTGGCAGGTAGTCACGTGACCCCCTTTTTAAGGCTACGGGGTCCACCTCCTATATATATATTAAGGACAGGCGCCGGACATCCCCATCAAGGGACTAAGATATAATTATTATCCTCTTTTGCAATTACTTATCCCACGTTTAAGGTATCTTTCCAGTTTAACTTACGTTACCCTGATCAGAATAATGACTACCGATCTACTTCTTCGCTAAAGGTTATAGCGGTGTTAGTTATATTTTAGTTATATATCGTGGTTTTACTAGACTAACCTCTTTATCTAATCTTTATCTTAATAATCTAATGCCACTACGTCTTTATCCAGTTATAATATAGTGCTCGGGGGCGGATTTATTCGGCGTCCCTAAAGTGTTTTAACCCTAATTAGAGTAATAAAGGCGCCCGAGGGAGGTTCCCGCCCTCCTAAACGGACTATTAGTTAATAACCCTAGGAAGAATATAAAGATAACGACTAAGGAAGAATTTAACGCTTTAAGACTAAGGGGAGATTTACCCTAATAAGATCAGGAAAAGAAATAACTACTTAGGTAAGAGTTAAAGAACTATTAACACTTTTAATTATAAGACCCGCCGCCACGGAGGTAGTAATTATAGGAACGGAAAAAACCGATTAGATCGCAATAAAGTTAGATTCCGGATATAGAATAGACTCGATAGGGGGCTTATAACCCCTAGTACTAATTAAAATAGATTCTCGTATAACGGCGAAAAAAAGATAAAACCGCCGAGAATAGCTTACCCGGATTAGAGAAACTAAACCCTAATAAATCTAATAAAAAGCTAATACCGAGTATAGAAGCGAAATAACGATACCTTATAAGAGGACCCGATAGTTTAGTAAGGACCTCTATAGACTCCGTGAGCAGGTCGTGATACTTCTTTGTAAGACTTAGCGGGTAATGCTTTTAATATTAATATCCGTGAGTATAGCCCCTTTAGTAATAGGTAATCTCTTAATCGTGGGGGGCCTTTTCCTTTAGGGTAAGTTAGAAAAGCTAGACCCCGAAGATAAGTATCACGGAGTAAAACCTAGGACCGCCCTCTCGTTAAAGACTTTATTACTCCTATTAAGATAAGATAATATATATAGTAACCTGGCTAGTATCTAGAACACTTATAGGATCTTCTTACTAGATAATTAGTTCGAAGAACCTTACCCTAAACGCCCTAACCCTATTATTAGTATTCGCCTACCCCCTCGCACTTATACCTAAAATACTATAAACACTTAGAATTAGTATCGCGAGCCTACCCCTATTATCGTTATTAGCGACTTCGATAATAAGGCTCCCTCGCCGGCTATTCCCCCTATTCTCACGCCCGCCACTTCTACTATCCCTAATTAGGGGAACCACGATATTAGGGCTACGGCCTTACCTCTACCTGCTTCTAGGCCGACTACAACGTTTACCGCGGCTCCGACTACTTTTTCGATAATTACCCCTAATACTGCCCCCGAATTAGCCTTTGGATCTACCCCTGTCTATAGATCGATTACTACCCCTGCCTACCCTATTTTTACTACTTAGCCCGCTTTAAACGCTCCTACTACCGCCGCCCCTAAGGGTTAGTAGCCCCCTACTACCGCTAAAGACCTAATTAAGCTACTATAAGCCCTGATAAGCCGTGACTGAGAGAGTACTATCGCCGAGGTCGTTAGAGCCTTACCCCCTACCACCGTTATATCGAGAGTACCCCTAAATCCCCTCGCTACTAAAGCTCCCCGCTTTAGTAGTAAGTCCCTCTCTACGTTCCTTTAGTAGTACGACAACTATACTAAGCTTAACCGCCTTAGTAAAGCCGATAAGATTACCTACGTTAAGCTATACACGGACACGGCTATTTATCCCGCTATCGAACGCCTAGTTAGAGAGGTTTAAGCCGCTAAAGGCAGTTAGTCTAATCTAGTTAAAAAGCTCGTTAAAGAGTACTCTTATCTAGATCCTAACTATTAACTTAACTTCTCTTATAAGGTTTATAAGCTTCGGGTAAAATATAAAACGTATAAAATTAATCGCGTTCGTTAGGTTAGGGACTTACTATAGTATATCACTATCTAGAAGGCTAAGGAAGAGCGGGTCTAAGGTATTTTTATCGAGGACTCCGAGCTCTACGGTATCGTCCTTACTATTCTATATAGGGATATCTATATATTTATCGCTAATAAGCTTAAGATTAAAAGCACCGACTTAAGAAAGATAGTTAAAAGCTATAAGCTGCTTTTGGACCTACTACGCGAGTAGTCTACGGATATCTAGGAAGTAAAGGGTAAGCCTATAGATAAGGACGCTATACTAGGTATAGCTAAGTCTGATTAGCCTAATAGTACCGCTTTTTAGCCCACGATCTTAAGGTGGCCTACTATAGTCTAGGAGTCTATAGCCTCTTAATCGGATATAGATAAGCTCGCCAACCTCCTCGAGAAATATACTATTTCCCTTATCTATAATAGAGCTAAAGGCGTTAGGGGTATTATCGCCTAAATACTCGCTTTATCTAAGAGGATAGGTATAGAGAAGGTCTAAGCCCTCCTCGCTATAAAGTCTAATCTAAAGAACGCCTTTTATACCGTCCTTAAGCACGCCCCTTAGCCTACGATAACTACTTTAATACACTTCGCCACCCCTATTCAGGCTAATAGTACCGCTTCCTAGCCTAATAACACCTAATACACCGAGGAGATCTACTATGGAGGACCCCGCCCTAGATATAATAACCAGCGTAACGATAGCCGCCCGACCTAGTAATATAATAACCGATAAGGATAATAAAGAGGTGCCCAGAATAATAGCCAGCCCCCGCCAGCACGCTACTACTATTACGGCTAAGAAGGGTATCGGAGAGATAACTACCCTATCCTAATCCACGATAACGCCTATAACCTAGTTAAGTAGGAGTTCCCCGCGTATTTAGTTATAGATTAGACTAGTACCTAAGCAGCCTGCCTAAAGAGCGAGCTACGAGATAACGAGTACTAGCTATACCGACGCCTTATACTATATTAGCTAGCCACTAAGCTCTATAGCCGATTTAAGGAACTCGTAGACCTCTATATTAAGACCTTCTAGCCCGCCACCCTCCGCTATAAGACTAATAAGACTAATAGGCTTATAATTAAGTATATAGTTAAGTAGGTATAAAAGCAGTAGACCGGTCAGAGTAGTCAGGCCACCTAAGCCACTTAAGCCTTAAGGGTCACTAAGGTTACGGGATCTATTAATTTTATTACTACTAGAGTGTATACTACGTCTATATCGCGACCCACCTCGACTAAACCCTAGGACCCTCTTCGTACTACTAGGAGCGGTAGAGTTAGTAAACCCACGCCGAAAATAGCTAGTTCCCCTAATTAGGCCGTTTAATAGACCCTATTAACTCCGGAAAGCTCCTAAAGGGTTATAAAGATAGTTAACGATACCGATATAGACGATAGTCTAACCCCTAATTCGATAGCTCCTATATCTAGACCCACTACTACCTCGACTATTACCCGGCCTACCTTATAAGCCTCGGCTTAGAAGGATACTCTTAATTTATTTAACTAGGAGGCTATTATATAGAAGGTCCGAGAAAAGAGCCTAAAGCACCTTTTAGAGATAGAGGTTAAGGTTCCTATAGTTTACCTCCTCTCCACTAATAAAGCTATCCTCGCGGACTATAAGGAGACGCTAAGGTTAATCGGTAGCTAGGTAAAGCCTCGTAAAGTTATCCGCTTAACCCCTAAAGAGGCTTTTTTTATAGACTCCTTACCCTTAGGACCCGACTATCCTGTATAGTTTACGAATACCGTGACCGCTACCCCTACGCTTAACGGTGCCCTATCTATTACGCCCGCCCCGACGATTAATAAACTAAAGCCTCCTACTATTTACGCTAAGTATATAACGATACGGGATAGCCTAACTAAGCAAATAGCTAAGGCCTACCCTATAGAGCATTATTTTTACGTAGTTATCGATATAGGAGCCGTCTTTAACACTATTCGGCTAGACCTCGTAGAAAAGCTAGGATTACGGAGCCGTATCGGGAAAAGTAATATCACGATTAAGGGAATTAACGATATAGATAGGGTAAACTACGCAGGATATCTAGAGGAGCACCTTTAGGTCGGGGACTAGTATAAGAAGGTCTATTTTATAGTGATCGAGGGAATAGGGCCTAGGATACTTCTTAGCCTATTATTCTTACTCGATAGTCACGTCTCTTTTACCTATAAGGATAGATAGATTAATATAGACTTTACCTATAGGGATACTCGTATTATTATCCCTATCGCTAGTAAGGAGTAAGTCGATAACCGCCTTTATAGATTAAGCTAGCCTAAGTTTAAAGAGGAGGAGAAGCGTTAAGAAAAGGGGGATTTAATTAATCTAAGTATCGGATAGTAGGGGGAGGATGGCGTCCCTTATAGTTAGTCCGGGGCCGCTACCTTAATATCGAGTAATAATAGGGTTAGCGGTTCGCCCGACTAAGGGGCGAAAAAGAAGGAGGAGGCGAGGGAGGAGAAGGAGAAGGAGAAGAAGAAGAAGATCGACGACGATATTTTCCTTTATTTAGATAATAAGGACGCTACTACTTTAGTAGCCATCCTATTTACGGAGGAGGTAAAGCCCCTAATAAAGAGAATTTATATAGCCTTAAGGGTGATACCACGAAATTAGGGCCGAGGATATAAAAGGTGTATCGCGGAGGCTCCCTATATAATAACTACGACTATATAATAATAACTAATTCACACTAACCACTTATCTTTTTCGACTTTTTTATATTACCGTTAGCCTAATTACCCTAACGGCCTCTTAGTCTTATATTTTTAGAAGAACCGGATAACGTAGGATAATTCCTAGGTAAGAGCGCTCGAGGCTCTAAAGAAAGAGGAGGATAATATCATTAGTATAGCCGTGGTTACGATAAAAAGGCTATGGTAGCTAAAGAAAAGGAAGTCCTAGGATTTTATTAAAGAAGCGCACTATCCCCTTAATCCCGAAGGCGTCTTTACTATATAGAAACCTAAGGCTTTTAAGGTTCCCCCTCTTAATAACGTCCTGTCCGATAAAAGTGTCCCTAATAGAGACCCCTACTAGAAGAAGAATATCCTCGTAGAAATTAAAGAGGAAGACTAAGAGCTAGAAAATAAGCGGTTTATTAGCCTAATTATACCGAAGTTTTCTAAAATTATACCCCGTTCGCGCCTTACGCCCGAAAGACTTAACGCTATCCTAGAGACCCTTAACTACTTAACCCCTAAAGAAAAGGAGCTCCTAATAAAAGTCCTCCTAAACCGAGAGGTAGCTATTATATAGGACTAGACTAAGTACGGCCGCCTCGAGGAACGAGTAGCCCCTCTATAGAAGATTCGGGCGGTTCCTTATAACGTATAGCAGGTAAAAGAAATCCCTATCCTTAAGGCTCTAGAGTCTATAGTCGTGCAGATAATAAAGGACCGCCTTAAGAAAGGTATAATCGAGGAAAGCCACGTAGCTTATCGTAACCCCTGGTTCTTAGTTAAGAAGAAGGACGGTAATATACGGCTTATTAACTCGGCTACTAAGATTAACGTAGTAACTCTTTAAGATACCTTTATACTGCCTAAGGCCGATAAGTTGTCCGAGGATTTCGCTATATATAAGCTTATATCACTCTTAGACCACTTTTCCGGCTACGATTAAGCCACCCTTAATAAGGAGTCTTAAGATCTAACTACCTTTACGACTATTATTAGACTCTTTAGGATATATACTCTTCCTTAGGGGGCTACTAATTTAGTGGCCTAGTTTATACGTATTATAGCCCGTATCCTTTACGACCTTATTTCCTAGTGCTATAGACCCTTTATTAACGATATTATAGTAAAAGAACCGATAACTACCTATAAGAATACCCTGATTAGACTAGGAATTCGCCGTTTTATAGCCGAGTATATCGCTAATATCGATAAGGTGCTTCTTAACGTAGAGCTAGCTAAAGGCATTATTATAGGTGTTAAAAGCTAGTAGTATTAGAAAGTAGCCACTATCGTAGGCTACGTCTATAGTATTAACGGTTATTCCCCTAAATAGGCTAAGATCGCGACGGTCCGGGAGTAGGAAAGGTATAGTACGGTCTCTAATATTCGTTTATTCCTTAGTCTCGCCACCTTTTACCGAGTCTGGATTTATAAGTTCGCCGTTATCGCTAGACCTCTAACCGACCTGCTACGGAAGAATACTATCTTTAAGTGAGAGGAGCCTTAATAACACGCTATAAACGCCCTTAAGAAAGCCCTTACTACTATCCCTATCCTAATTACTATCTAGTACGGCGAAGGCGTAGGAGTTATCTACGTTATTATCGATATTAGTATAGATAGATAGGGTGGAATCCTCGGATAGTATATTAAGAATAAAAAAGCCGTGGCACGGTATAAAAGTAGACACTAGTCTTTTACGGAGAGGGTCTATAACGCTAATAAGCTAAAGCTAAGGGGTGTCCTAAAGACTCTTTAGCGCCTATATAACTACCTTTATAGGGTTTACTTTATCCTTAAAACCGATACCTAAGCCCTCCTATCCTAGTTAAAAGGATCTACTCTAACCTCCCTAATACCCTAATTACCCGATAGCTCGCCTGGATCCGGCTCTTCGACTTTAATATTAAGTATATTAAAGAATCTAAGAACACTATAACCGATAGACTCTCCCGGATACCCGGATTACCCTCTAATTAGACTAATAACGATACCAAAAATGACCTAAACGACTTTATAGACGATAGAATCTTTCTTATAAAAGCCGAGAAGTAGTTTAATAACCCTGTCCTAGCCGATAATATCCTCGATAAGGACCTTACTTAGAGTTAGTTTTCCCGATAAGTAGCCACCTTTTTAACGACCTTTCGCGTGCCTAAAGGAATAGATCCTAGGAAAGCCTATAGAGTTAAAGATAGAGCTACCCGTGTATTCCTTAAGAATAGACTACTATAAACCCGAGTAACTAAGGCCGATTCGACCCCTAAACGCTGGATTAACGATAAGAACGCCTAGGTTAACCTAATTAGGAGAACCTACGACGAATCCGGATACCGAGGAAGGCAGGGCACTTACTATCGCCTCACTGCTAACTACTTCTAGGATAGTATCTATCAGAGCGTTTAGAGGTTTATCGATTCCTATTCTAAATACTAGACCCGCCGTAGTTATTCCTAGGAGGACCTCCTAATCGTAATAAGCCTACCTGAAACCGCCCTCCCTTTTACCTAGGTTAGCCTAAACGTTTAATATCTTTAAGGGTAGTATCTTATAAAGGCCCGCTATATATTGATAGGTTAGGTTAAGGCCTGACTATTAAAGAAAAACACGTCTAAGGCTATTACCTTATTTCTATGGGAAGATATAATCTATAGGTATAGGCTCTATATAATCCTCCTTATAGATAGAGGTCTAGAGAATAAGAGTTATGTAATTAAGCTAAATCGTTATTATAGGATTACTTAAAAGCTCGCCTTAGTCTACTACCCCCGCGCTAATAGCCTTAATAAGGTTAGGCATAAAGCTATTACCTACGCTCTATCTATCTAGTCGAAGCTTTACCCCAAAGCCCTTTATAAGATCCTCCCGATAATCCTCTTCGTTAACCGTATAACGGTAAGAGCTTCTACTAGCCGTACCCCTTTCTTCCTTCTGCATGGCCACGAGGCTATGACCCCGATTAAGACGACCTGCCTAACCTAGAGAGTACTAGACTAAGGCCGCGTTAAAACCCCTAAGGATAAGATAATACTTCGGTTAAGGGCTTTTACCTAGCTTAATACTAACCGATAAGCTACTATTACTATAATCACTAAATAACGAGGGCGACGGATAGCCTATATTAACGCTAGGCGTGCCCGGGTACTCCGTAAGCAAAGGCTATAAGTTAAGGATCTTATACTAGTTCACGATACTAAGAAAGCTATCGATATAAGCTATGAGGCTAAGCTCGACTACTGCTAGAATAGCCTATATTATATCCGAAAGGCTAATCACGATAATAAGTTCTTTATCCTTAAGACTCTTACTAAGGATAAACTAAAAGGGATTACTTTTACCACTAACCGCCTAAAGAAGTTTATCTAAAACGATAATAGGTACTAGGAGCCTAAGGACTAGACTATACTTAAACGGGACTATAGCGAAGAGCTTAAGATTATATACCCTACCCGAGGAGCGCCTATTACCGAAGAAGTCACCAAAGCACCCTTTTTACCTAGCGAGGACCCTAAAGAAGATACTAGGGCCGAGGATAATATTAGTTCCCCTGATTATACTATTAACGATATTTTACGCTGCTCCGAGAGACTAAAAGAGTTATTAGGGGAGTATTCTAAGAAGCTGGAAGAAGAGTTTAAAAAGGTAAGGGAGTTTAGTACCGTCGAAGTGCAGATTCTATAACGTCTAGATTTTAACCCGAGTAAGTACGAGGATTATACTAGCGAGCTGTATTTTATTCTTTATTATTATTTTCCCTAATTTCCTTTATTTTTAAAGCCTATACTCGCTAGGAGGCTAGCGTATAGTCTTAGGGCCGAGGGTAAATAGAGCTAAGTCTCTTATCCACCTAGTCGCGATATACACTAGTATAAAGGGCGTAAACCTATAAATAATCTTCCTAACCACTACCTTAGTCCGTTTCTTTTTTAAACTTTTCCTTTTATTACCCTAATTAGAAGCACTATAAACCTATCCGGCTTTATTTCCCCGATTAAAAGACTTTTTTCCTATATTTATCATTTATTATATTTATAAGTAAGCCTAACTACGTGGACGTTATAGAGATATACCACTATATACTCTCTTTTCCGTAATAAATAAAGGTTTCTTTTATTATAATTTCGAATTCTTCACTTCTATTCCCCTAATCACCGTATAATTTATCGGACCTAAGCTAAATTACACCTAGTTTAATATAAGCTGCCTATTCTACGGAAAGGAGTTATAGTCGGGAATAACTAGTATAGGGACGGTTACTAAGAGTATAATATAATCGAGAGAAATACCGTTAAAGGCTATAAGCCGCAAACCGTAAATCCCTCCTTTACTAACCCTAGTACTAATAACTTATTAAGTTATTACGTTAATCTTAAAGGCCGATTTCAGAAGTATAAAAGCCACCCCCTTCTTACTACTTAAAGCCCCTTTTCCTAATCTCTATTACTAATCGCTCTCCCTATAACTAATATTATACCCCTATCCCCCTAACCACACCTATATATACTACCCTTAAGCTTACTATACGTAAGTTCCTCGTCCGGAAAGAAAAGACTAACACTATACCTATTACTAGAAGAGTAAGTTTAAGACACTAAGTTAACGGCGTTAAGAGCCCCGCTAGAAAAACCCCTAATAAAGAAAAACGTAATAT
>NW_021167079.1:3294284-3407758 GCF_003711515.1 Sodiomyces alkalinus F11 | reverse complement strand
CTATCCTTACCACCTATTCCCCTAATTATAAAGCACCCTATTAAGTAAATAACTTAGTTTCTAGGTTAGGGTCGCTTTTATAGTTACCTTCCTTAAGCCCGTACTTCTTAGAGACCCGGCGCTAGACCTAAGCCTTCTGAGGAAGCGGAATAGTCTAGTAGATAACTATTTCCTCCCGGCTAAGTACCTCCTTAGTCTTACGGATAATATTATAATACCTATCTACCTCCTTCCTATACCGAGCTAAGAGTACTAGGATAAGACTAAGTAAGCTATCGTAAGCCTTAGCGGTCTTACCGCTATAGGCCTAGCGTATCTAGCGAGTAATCTTATAGCCTATAGCGGTTATATTAACTAGGAAGACACCGGTCTAAGGCGAGTAGATCGGGTATTGTTTATCGTTATAAAAATACTACGGTAGCACTAAATTATTCTTAGAGAGGGGATTATAGTGTTTAATGCCGGGGTAATCACTATCGGGCTAGCTAATCTTATACTTAGCCCATTAGAACTCCTTACGAAGGCCCTTATCTCGGAATATATAAGTAGACTTATAGAATAGGTAGTTAGCGTAGTCGGGGAAGCGTAGATTCTATAGCAGGGAGACGCACTTATAGAATAGGTACGTGATCTTATTATTAACCCGATCTGTTATAGCTATCCAGCGTTCTTCGTAGCACTAGTAGGGCACCTTATTAACTACGCTATATACCTGCACGATAAATACCCTAGCGGCGTAAGGCCTTATCACGATCTTTATAATATACTCTTTTTAGGGACCCGTGAGGTCCTTAGCCACGAAGATATAACGACGAAATAAGGGCGTCTTAAAGAAGTTATGTATCTCCTTAAATAAAGCCTATTCTACGTCCCGGTTAGTAATATTTAATAAGGTATCCTAAAACCGGTTTATAACGGTAAGCCGGGTATCTAAATTAACGACCGAAGATAGAAGGTCGAGCTCGACGTATAAAACGCCGCCCTTACTAGCCACCTTAAACTAACCGATATACGTATTAACCTTAGTACTAAAGTTAGTACGCCCTAATTAGGGTAACCACGAGAAATAAGGAAGGAAAACTTATAGTTATATTTATAGGCGTGACCTAAACGTTATACTAATTAGGGGTGCCCCTTATTAGACGCGTCTTAGACTAAAACTATAGAATAGGCTTAACGGACTCCTATCTACTAATGGCCTTCTTACGTTTATACGGTTCCGCTTTATTTAATACCCTAATTATATACTTAGAAGCTATAGTATATATTCGAGAAGTTAGGAAATTATTATAGTGATAATACTATCGGTAAAGATAGCTATAGAAGTAGTGATATTACTTAGAAGAAGAGGAATAAAGAGCCGGGGATCCTATATCTTTTATATTTAAAAGACAGATAAGCAGAGACGTTAACTAAGCGGCTTATAGCTTCTATAAGTTAAGGGAGGCGTCTCTAACGAAGTAATTACGATTATTCGACCTACCTTTATAGCTATTTATAGCTACCTCCTTTTATTTTCCTTTATTATAGAATCACGACTCCGCCTACTACCTAATAAACGAAGAGCCTTATTAGATATTTACTAGCTAATTATAGTAAGCACTAAAGCGAGTTAGCTAATTATGGTAAGCGTTTCTAACGTTGATTTCCTAATTTAGCACCTTCTTTCCGATTTTATAAAGGCTATCTTTATCACGACTTAGGAAATAACCTCCTTTAACGACTAAAAGACCGTTCGAGCTATAATTATAAGCTAAGGACTCCTACTTAAAGGGAAAAGCCTTTAAAAGAGGTCCTTGGAGGATAAATAGAACCCTCCTTAGCCTTAATCCTAATCTCCCCCTTCGATATTTCCTTATAGACTTAGGCTTACCTATTCTTGCCTATTATATTTTACCCCGTTTCCGCTATTTCGATCTCCCTATTTCCCCCCCCGAATAACCCCTACTCCCTTTTTCTCTTTTTTTTTCGTAAGGAATTATTACTAAAGACCCTGATTAGGGTAATATAAGTAACCGCAGATACTAGATCCTACGAATATCGACGCTATAACCGCTAATAACTCTATAGACTACTAGGCCACCGCCCCTAAGGGCTTAGACCTAAATAAGGGTATTCAGCCTAAGGGACGGACCGCTATCGAGTCAAGCACTAGGCCCCGTAAGGAGTATAACCCTAAGAAAAGTAAGTAGGCGTTCCTAATAAGTAGTTTACCGTACCGCCTCTTTAAGGCCATAGATAACGATACCCCTTATATTAGGTTTAGAGCTATCTTGAAGGACGGCTAGTAGATAGTTTAGGGACTCTTAGATAAGAATAAGAATAATAGGCTAGACGCAGAGATCGCAGGACTAGCTGTATTATAGTCACCCCTAATAGTCTTATATAGTAAACGGTACCTTAAGGTCCGCTTTATTTTAATATTAGCCTACCGTCTATGTAACGATATTAAGGGCGATAAGTAGCAGGAGAAGGGTATTATAGAAGAAGTAGTAAGTGTGGTAATCAGCTACAGGTAAGGGGACTTAAGGTCCGCTATATTTCTTAACGAGATTCTATACTAGGGAGTAAATAGTAAAGGAAAAGCTAAGTTTATAACCCTTAAGGATAAGGCACGATAACGTGCTAGGACTAGCCGCTTTATCCCTATAATCTACTATATCGATAGTAACTATTTTATTAGTCTAATTATTAACTAAAAGACCTGGATTATATACGGGTATAATAGTATATAATCGGACGGTAAAGGTAAGCGCCGCCTCCTTAAAATCGCTTATCTCGCGATACTATAGTTAGTATTTATCGGTGCCCCTAAGAAAGCTATTAATAGTATAGCTAGGAAGTTCTATATTATACCTAGTCCGGTATAGTAAGACGGCTATTTATACGGCCCTTTTATTATAGAATAGATCAGAGTATTAGCCTAAGAGGGATACCTATTTCCCTAAAGCTCTAAGATTTATAAGTTCTCCTAAGGTCGCTACTATAGGAATAATATAGCGGAATATACTCGATATATTAAAAAAGGTTAGGTGATTTATATTAGTAAACTCTTCGGCTTCGGTTACTATATAAAGCTAGCTATAAAGCCCGTAAAGCCGCCTCCTAAAGTTCCTAAAACGACTGCTTTCTAGCCTATTAATAAGACTAAGAAGTGGATACCGGTTAACCCGCCTAAGGGTCCTAAAACTTCTAAAACGCCTAAGGCCGAGGAAGAGTCTATTAATCTTACTAGTTCCCCTAATCCCGAGATTATAGACCTTACTAGTATATTAGGCTAGAGTTTCTAGAACCCCCTAGTATTATCCGATAGCAGTAATAACGTTAATAACGCAGGTCTCGGTAGTCTTAAGCTTTAGACGCTAAAGGGTAAGAAAGCCGTGAAGCAGACGCTACCGGCCGTTAAGAAAACGCCGCCCCCGAAAATACCTAAAACGCCTAAGACTCTTAAGGCGGCGCCTAAGCCCGCTACCGTCTTAAAGAAAAGGAGCTACGATATCTAAGATAAATAGGAAAAGGAGGCGAAGTACTAGGCTAAGGGCATAGAGATATCTCGTTACCTGCTTTACTATAGACTCGTAGATATACGGCCTCTAGCTAAGTGCGTTAGTCCTATTAGGCCGAGCCTATACACTAAGGAAGAATAGGTTAAGTCTTTTAATAACCTATACCGAGCAGGCCTCCGTGACGTAATAGCTAATAGCGCGCTATATCTACCGCCGCCTCGGGCTATACCCTAGGAAGGATAGCTTCGTTATAACGCGGGGATTAAATAGGAGGCAGATAAGGCTACTACTAATTAAGAGGCTAGGAAGGCTAGCGAGCGGGACTATATAATCGGAGGAAGGACTTTACTAAAGCGTAAGTAAAGGTATATATAAAGGATTAGATAAGCGACGTCTTAAGAATATAGTTAGTAAAGGTAGTAAGGGAATAGTATATACGGAGGAACTAGAACTAAGAGGATCCCTAACTTAGTATACGTGGAGGACGGGGTGATTAGAGGAACGAGGGTATACGATAGCTCTTTACTTAGTTTATTAGCTTATATCTGTTTATTTTTAGGAGTTATCTACGTTACGAGGGCGTAAACGAGATAACTAGGGCCGTATTATAACCGCGCAGATACGGCTTTAGAGTGGTTTAGCAGGTAGTCACGTGACCCCCTTTTTAAGGCTACGGGGTCCACCTCCTACATATATATTAAGGACAGGCGCCGGATATCCCTATCGAGGGACTAAGATATAATCATTATCCTCTTTTATAATTACTTATCCCACGTTTAAGGTATCTTTCCAGTTTAACTTACATTACCCTAATCAGAATAGTGACTACCGATCTACTTCTTCGCTAAAGGTTATAGCGGTGTTAGTTATATTTTGGTTATATATCGTGGTTTTACTGGACTGACCTCTTTGTCTGATCTTTGTCTTAACGATCTGGTGCCACTACGTCTTTATCCAGTTACACTACCGTGAAAGCTATCGTTATACTAATAAAAAGCAGTGGAATAGAATAAACGGAAAGGTTAATTAACTATACTAAACGCTTAAAAACGATAGTGCGATTAAAACGATAAAGCGATTTAATAAAACTAAAGTAGGCGGACGTTGCTAATAATACTAAACGACCCGCTACAGACTTAAGGCTGATCGCCTAGAAGCTATAGAATCGATCTAAATAGCTTCGTTTATTAGAACGCCGGGCTTATAACTATTAGAATATAAATAAGGTACGCCGAATTTTGTATATATTTATCTAAGTGAAGTTTATAATACTTTATAAGAATATTTAACTATACGGAAAAAGCAGGGGAAATAAGGGTGGATATATAGAAACGAGGTACTCCACACGTCTAATATAATATGGTTTATCATACCCCGATAAGGTGGCTATGGTATCTGATAAGAGGTTACTGATAAACTGATACTAAACTCGGGGGCTAAGCTAAGAGTACGTATAGGGGGTGGTTAGTGCTAGGTTATATAATATACGTATATACCTTAAGTAAGCTTTAGGCGTTAATAGAGGGGTAAATAAGTAAGGGGTAGTATAGTAGGAGATAGTGATAAATTAAGGCGATAGGAATCGGTGCGGAAACGATTCGGAAATAATTCAGAAACAATTCGAAATTATTTTAATATAAATTTAGACTCGGAAATAGATCCTAATAGTGAGATTTAGTAAAGAGAGGACCTACTAGAGCCGGAAAGTTAAGAAAACGACTTTTATAATCTAAGATTCTTTAAAAATACAAATCTACGACTATATCTTTATAGACTCTATCCTAATCGCTAACCTCCCCGAGATATAATCCAGAGAAATCGAGTATAGTAGGTATATATATACAGAACTAAACCTTATAGTATTATTTACTTATATAGATTAGGTCCTATTAGATATATAAAGCGATCTAATTCTTATTTCTGCTACCGTGTATACTAATAGAAGACTAGCCCCGGGTAGTTAAGCTATATAAGTATAAAAAGTCCTATATATAGCTAGGATTCCTAAGATACCTAAAAGCTATATTAGGGGTATAGCGATTATTATTCTAGTAAACGTCTTAAATAATAAGGAGAACAGTACTTTATAGAAAGTAGTAAGTAATACCTCTCTTCGCTTTATTTATAATAAGTATTAATATATTTTAATCTAGATTTAGAATAAGATAACTCGGAAATATCCTACCTCTTAGATTATAATTGCTATACTTAGAGACGCCCCCGTTTAGTAATATATATATATTTATTAAGGGGGGAAAGCCTATTAATATCTTCCTACTACGGACTTCTATCACGATTATATTACTCCTTAATTACTAGATTAAATTAGTTAACGAAGAGAATATATAAAAGACCTTACTTTATAGAAAAAGACTATTAGGTAAGTTATATATTGGAATACCTTTAATGGCAGAATTAACGGAGTTATAGATAATCTTAAGTAGTATAAGCGAGATTTAGTAGAAAGTCTATATATATAGAGCCGGAGGAAATATATATACTAGTAATAGACTCTAGCGGCTACTATATAAGTATTAGCCTTAAGATCTAATAGTACTTAAGGGTATTTTTTACTAATTAAAGTATTTTACGGACTTCTAATAATATCGTGTACGATACTAGTCTTAGATATTAGCGGATATAACACGTCGCTATCTAATTACTATTATTCTATCGATATTTTACCCTTATCTAGATCTTATTCGATAGACTCTTAATCCCACGGTATATAGAATTCTTACGAATCCCGATAAGATATACTACTTTTTCGCGACGAATCGTAGAAAAAGACGGACTTATAGTACGTGAATCTAGAAACGATTCGGAAACTATTCGGAAACAATATAAAAATATTCAGAAATATTCAGAAATATTCAGAAGCGTTTCGGAAACGATTTAGAAACGACTTTAAAGACTAATACTAATATTTTAAAATAGATAAAGGTTATATCGCGGGCCCTAGAGAAATCTAAATACGAAAATACGATATCGAGTTTAGATTTTATATTCTATACGATTTTAATATACTACTATAAATTATTATAACCTCCTATAGAGTATATACCCACCCTTTACTATCTCCTTTAAAAGCCCCCCCTTTAATTATTAATAGTATTACTTAAGTCCTTACGAAAATTAAGAATCCGATAATAAAATTAAACGTATTCCTTAAGTCGAGTAAACTAAAAGACTTTATTACTAAGTTTAGAGAAAAAACGATTATAGATATTTATATAAGTCTTACAAATATAGACTACCTTCGATATATTATCCGTAAATAATAGATTATCCTTTTCCCTTAAGGCGGTCGGAGTCTTACTTTATCTTTAAAGCAGATAAAAGAGGCTAACTAATAGTTATATATAAGAATTCGCTAATATCTTAAGGTATATATATTCTAATCTTTCTACTATACTCTAGTATATCTAGTATTTATACTAATCCGAGCGGAATTATATAGTAATCTATTTTTTTTATAAGTAGGTAAAATAATAGACCTTTTTAGATATAAGGTCTTTTTATATCGATACTAACTATAAATATATTCATAGTATAAAGTAAAAGGAAACTATTTAGGCTTAGTATAGTTAAAACTTAGAAAGAGGTTTATCCCCAATTCGTCTCCGAATTATTTCCGAATTATTTCTAATAACTTTAAGTTCTTCCTTTAGTAAGGTGCTATATAAACTCTGAGATAGTAGAGATATATCTTTATATATTCCGCTAGGTTTTCTATATTCTAGAGGATAAGTATAATATATACGTGAAGTGGAAATACCTTTATAGAACTAGACTTCTTAGGGTAACCTTAGACTAAGCCTTACTAGTTATCTAAGGGCTTAGTAGATACCTCTAATAAAAATACCGGCTAAACGAATCCTAGGAAACCTAAGTCTTCTAATATTTATATCTCTATATAGTTTATTTTAGGCGTGGTGTTAAGAGTATTCTAGGCGGTAGCCTATTAAGAGGCTAAGGCTCTACTTATCGGATTTTAATAACTCTACTAAAATACTAAATATAGGAGGATTATAATAAGTTATATAACGCGATTAGCCGTAAGTTCTGTCTACGAATTACCTAAAAACGATTTAGAAATAATTCGGAAACTATTTAGAATACTTACCTATATACTAGGGTTACTACCTTAGTTCCATAACTAGGCTACTTATAAGCGCCTTCTATATATCGCTATAGGGTTTTATTAAGCTGCCTTAAATATCCCGTATTAGGACTAAGGACTTATCTCCGATAATTCGAATACGGTCGAGGTTATATATTAAGCCTTATATACGTAGACTAGGCGAAATATCTATCTTCTTAAGGTTATAAAGGGGTAAGTTTATTATAATCTCTCCTTAAACTACTCGCTAACCTTAGTAGATATCGTGATTATAACTAAAATCTTATCTTAAGAGATTTTACGACCTATTCGCGATACGTTCTAGGCTTATAGCGAAATACTAGTATTAGTAGCCGGCTTAAGAGTTAAATAAATCGGAATAGTAAGTTCTTTTCTTTTATATCGTATAAGGAATAAAGTCCTAATCTAAGACTATTAAAGAGAGAAAATATCTTTAGGTAAATACCGATTATAATAAGGCTTTTCGTGACCGGTCGCGAAGCCGGCCTTTAACTACTAGCCGATTAATCTTAAGGTTACCTCTTAATCCTCCTAAGGAT
This sequence comes from Sodiomyces alkalinus F11, assembly GCF_003711515.1. Lineage (NCBI taxonomy): Eukaryota > Fungi > Ascomycota > Sordariomycetes > Glomerellales > Plectosphaerellaceae > Sodiomyces > Sodiomyces alkalinus. Next base: position 3,399,569 of record NW_021167079.1, on the reverse strand, counting down.
ATTAAGGGCCTTAACCGTGATAGTATAGAATTAGATTCTTAAAGTTCCTTAATAAGAAGTATAAGGAGTATATCGTTAAGTAGAGTTCCTCCGAGGCGCTTAAGAAGTTAGCGCCTAAATCCACGTAATCTTTACTAGCAGGCTACCCTAAGGCAGGTTTAAGCTTTATAAGTTTCTTTATCCTTTAAGGAGAGGAATATTAGTTTAGAGGAACGCCGTCGCGAAATAGAATAAAAATATAAATTAAAGGCGGAAATTAAGAGGCGAAGGCTTAAAGATAAGCGGCGTTATTAGCTAGAACTTAGGCGTATTAAGCTAGAGAGGGAGCTATTATTTCGTTCGGATCGCTAGAGTTAGATAGTAGGGAATACTTTAGTTATCGTAATCGTGCTTTTTATTATTATAAGAAATTTATAAAAATAAAAAAATAGGCTAAAAACGCCTTTATATATACTAAGTTATTATTACTAATACTGTAAATATAAAAGCCTAGTAGCGAGGAAACGTTTCCCAAACGTTTCCTAAAAATATAATTACTCTTTATTAGTAGGAGTAGAAAAACAGGCTTTATTAACCTAGTAGTTATAAGGAGGGGGGCGGGTAGGGGCGGGAAATTCTAAGATAGGAATTATTAGTTTAGAAGGTTAAATTTAGGTAGGCGTTACTAACTTACTAGATACTATTTCCTTATCCGCTGTATCTTTATAGCGATACTTAGGCTATACCTTATAAAAGTAATTATAGTAAGGGGGGGGGGGGTAGCCTAAAAAATATATACTATTAGTTAAGTATACTATTATAGAAAGGAAGGGTAATATACTACGGCCGATAGAGTTCTAGTTTATATAAGCCTTATAATATTCGTTCTTATACTAACTAAAAATATCTATTTTTATATAAAGGATATCGGGCTAAGGTATTATATATATTAGTAATAGGTTTTAAATCGTTTCCGAATCGTTTCTTATATTTCTATTAGTATCTTTTAGGATAACCCTAAGATATATATCCTTAGCTACTACTTTAGCCTTATAAGGGGTATTAAGATATTTATTAATACCGAGGGAGAGTCTCTGTATCGCCTTATAATACTAGGCGGTATAGGCATCGTCACGAGCCTTAAGAGAGCCCGACGCGGAGGGAGCGGCTTAGGTATAATAGGTAAAGTAAATATATTTTTTAAGGACGCTAATAGAGGAAACTTAGAGCGCTATATTATTATAATTAGTTAAAGTCTTTAAGCTATTTCCTAAATAGAAAGCGACTTATATTAAAATATAGCTCCTTAGTCTCCTTTAAGTACCGGTAAAAGACCTTTCCTACCGCTAGAATAACCTTACCTGTTTTAGGGGGGCGTTAGTAAAGAATAGGGTATTAGAATAGCCTATATACTTACGCTATCTATTTTAAACTTAGGAAGATTTTTATATCGTTTACTACTATCTTTACTATCTATATACTATTAGTATATATTCGTTAGTCGGTAATTTAAGGGTATATTACTAAAAGTAATAGGGGCTGTCTATAAAGGGTAATAGGGTAGTTAGTTTCTGGATTTAAATTGTTTCCTAATCGTTTCCTAATTATTTCCTAATCGTTTCTAATGATTTTTATAATATAAAATATAAGAAGCTTAGTTCCAATAAGAAAATATACCTGATTATAATAGATAAAGTGTAAAGAGTGATAGAATTAATAAAAAAACTATTAATAGATTGATATAGTGATACTATAAAAATATACTTTATAAAGATATAGAGTGGTGATAGTAAGAAAAGATAATAAAGACGTGTATTCTAGGTAAAAGAGGGGGAAAGCACGTTAACGTGTTAGAATATAATTTATAAAGCTTGGAGAAACGTTTCCCTTATACCTCTGAGCTAATTAGAATTCGCCCCACACCTATCCTTAGCTTAACTTTTTACTAGCCACGCCCCACACCTACCCTTAGCTCAGCCTCCGAGTCTAATATTAGTTTATATATAGTCTCTCTGACAATAGGCATCTAACACCAACCTTCAGCGCCAAGACCTGGCATACGACTTCTTTCTCACGGCTTCAAACACGCCGCAACTAGATTCTAGCACAGCATTTTGCCGGCGGTGCTCGATACTTGACTTCCAAAACCCCGCAGCTCAAGCGAAATGGTGTCACACTTAAGCCACGATGAGGTGGGCTTTGTATACCTCCGGAATTGTCCACCCGAATATGATTAACTGACTACAATATAACTTCCTGGTCCAGTTTTTCAACGGCCTGGTAGAGCTGTTCAAGAGTCGCAAAGACAAGGGCCATGGCGCCGTTTATCTCGTCCAGAAAAGGCGTATGTTATCCATTATACAAAAATCCGACTTGGCCATTTTGCTGTTCTCATGCCGGAGCTGAAGATGTGCAGTTTCCTACCCACTAGACCCCGCGACATCCCCGTCGGGCGATGGCTTGCTACCCGACGGCCAGCTCGGGGAACCTCTCCCCGTGATCGTGCGAGCGACGAATGGAAATTCCAGCAGGAGTAAATCTCCCAAGGTCAAGCTCTCGACCATTGTGAAGGCGGACGCCCTGGACGAGTTCTTTGCCCGTTACGCCGACATTTGCAAAGCTGGTATGGTGGCGCTAAAGCCTCGCGACAAGAGCAAGAAGAAGGCGAAAGCAAAGAAGAAAAAGTCAGGCGCTCCAGCAGCGTCATGAGGCTCTCTCTCTCTCTCTCTCTCTATACTGTCTTGAAGAAGCGACGTGGACTACGGCGTTCTATCGTAGTGGGGGGAAAGCCCGCTGTTTGCGTATCAGAACTCGCCTTTCATCACGGAGATTCCACTTATAGAGGTTGGCCCAAAATCACATCTTCCAATTCTCAGGCAAGCCCATAGTCTTCTTCTGGCCCCGTTAGGTTCTAATACTTGTCTACCTACTAGGAGATCCTTGTGGTGTCTGTCGTAAAGCCTTTGACTGCCTTATGCTTACTATCCTGGGGCCATCCCCAACCTTGCGCTATCTCCCCACCCGCTTTACGTCGGGGTCGCTCTTGGTGCCCTCGACCCACAAAGCGGCGGATTCCACCCCCCCCTTTCTCTCGGACCTCCCATCCCTTACTCTCTCCGAAGCTCATGTGCCCTTGTTGCCCTTGTCGATCTCGTATTCTTCCAGCAACTCCCTCACTTGGGCACAGCTCTCGCATTCTTTCCTCCTGGGTCTCTTTGGATTGCCGACATACATGCAAAGTCTTTCGGGACATCGCGTCTCAGGGTCGCTCTGCTCGCAACTGGCCAGCTTCTGATGCCCTTGCCAGTGGGTCGCACAAACCGGGCACCTGTAGGGGTGAAGTTCGCACATGGCCCGGGGCTTCTGGTCTTGAGGCCGAAACCCAAAGGGTTGTTCAGTACCGGTGATGGGTTTTCTAACCAGGGCCTGAAGCCACGATGCTGTTCGCTGGTTCTAGTCCTAATTCGGGAAGCTGGAGGTACTGTCGTGTCGCTGGCCTTCGCCTATCTATGTGGATTGGCTCCTATGGGCGGAGTAGTAAGCAATAGGCCATGGGGGGTTTTCTACAGGAGAAGGTATCTCCGCAACTCTGTGAATTTGTATGGAGTTCGCCAACTGGTGACTATGTAGGGGAATAGGAGTCATTGCCCTGTGCAAGCCTGTCGCTTGCCTTGGTTCATACGACAAGTGACTATGCCATCCCGGCCCAGAATCACAAAGGATACAAACAGTAGGCAAGGGATCGACATCACCATTGTGTCAAAGACGGTCAAATCCGCGCCAACAGTTTCTCTGGTCAATAGGTAGCAGCCACGATGGATGTGTTATGGGAATTGCCAGCACACGGTCAGAGCATCTTGGCGCGTGGACAGTTTGCCAGCGAGCTAGAAAGCAATCAGCTTATCCAAGCAAACATGATATGCTCCTTTGTGTGACCTGCTAAGGGGGTAGATTGACAGATGCAATTCGCAGCCTCGCCTACACAAACCTCTTCTACTTGCTCCATTCCCGGTATTGGTGTGCCAAGCCCGTTCCCCTGGAAGTTCAACGCTCGGTATATCGGATCATGTGCACAAGCAATGTGTCATATAGCCCCGTGTCATCAGCATTCACCAGCCACCCAGTCTATTATACTTGGTAGTCACGATTGCAATGCAAGCCAAAAATCAACATCGGCATCTATGCTGTAGTTTCACTCGAAACACCTCCACTAGCTCAGACTGGAGCGCCGGGAATATAACGACATCGTAACTTCCCTAGTTCTAACCAGCCACATATTATAAGAGAGAACATAGTATTCTGATAGCGATATGTTTCGGTCCTGTCAATACGGTCCAACATTTTTTGTCTCGCTGCGGCGTAAGGCCCGACAAGCACGCTCTTCAGCCTAGTCAGTCACGCCCGTAGCCTCGCCCTGGGGAGTTCCTTTATCCGTACAACTACACTACCTTATTCAACGATATCAGTATTTTCAGAAACCCTCAAAAGCCACCAAAAGGCCCTATTTTACAGGACAATTGACCAAGAGAAATGATTTGGTAAGAGATGAAATAAACTGTCTGACCATCACGTCAATCGACGACGTATTCCGCAATGGTAGTGCGCCCAGCCAGACAACATAGAGAAAATTATCAATACCAGCGAGAGGAAATGGTAGCCATGCGCCCGAACCCCGAATCGTGAATGCCAGCAAGGCGATTGTCTGCGGTGCGCGAAGTGTCTCAGAGTCTTTAGATGACGCGTGAAGCCGACCGCAACGAAACATATTACATGATCTGGTCTTGCGTCAAGCCAGCATGAGCATCCGTCTCCATGCTGTCGCCTCCGGTTCCTGGGGCGTTCAGATATCTAACAAAGCTCAACCCAAGCGGACGACCGCCATACTGATAACCCTGGAATTTCTGAATAGCCGTATCCGCAGTATCGGCCGAGTCAAATCGGACAACACCGGTCCCGCGGGATCGACCGCTGGGCTCGTACTGGATCTCAGCCTGCTCAACCTTACCGATAGTGGTAAAGAGTTCCACAAGGTCCTCGTTGCTGGTAGACCAGGGGAGCTTTGACAAGGGTTAGCTGGAACACAGGAGCAGAAGGGGACATCTCTTGAACAAGAGTCTACTCACATTTCGAACATAGATCGTCTCGTTTCTCTCGGTGCCCGCAGTGGCGAAGTCCGTAAAAGGATTGGGCGGCACGGAAGCGCCAGCGCTAGCCTCGAATCCTCCAGAAAAGCCACCGCGTCCAGCGAAACCCCCGCCGCCGAAGCCGCCCCGTGCAGCCCCGAAACCGCCTCGTCCAAAGCCGGCTCCGAAACCGCCTCGCATCCCGCCGCCGAAGCCCCCGCGACCACCAAAGCCGCCCATGGGAGCCCCCATGCCAGCGTACCTATCTTCACGGACCTCCAAGAGACGACCCTGCCAATCGTAACCGTTGAACTGCTGAATGGCGTTCCGCGCATCGTCCGGGCTTTCAAACATGACAACTCCGGTTCCTTTGGGTCGACCGTCCGGTCCAATATGAACATCGGCTCGAATGACTGCACCGTTACGGGCTGTAGTAGAATGTTATGAGCTTATGAGCCGGTACCAGGATTTTCCATGCATGGGAAGCAACTGCAGTACGTACCTGCTTGTCTAAAGAGGTCCTTCAGGTCTTGCCAGCCAACGGTATAAGGAAGCTAAAACAACACGTTGGTACGATGAGATGGCGCATAAATGGACCAAGGGGAGGAGGATGAAACACACATTAGCGACAAAAATCTGTCTGCTACCTCCCGCATTGTATCCGCCAGGAGCAGGAAATGCTCCAGGGCCCATAGCACCTGGAGCCTGGAACCCAGCGCGATTGGGCGTTGAGCCGATGAACCGGGGCTCTGCCTCGCGATCCTGGAAGCGTGTTAGCCATGAGAATTTGGTAAAGCCGTCTGGTGAAGTGTCTCCAACGTACTTCGCGGACGTAAATGAGTCGACCCATGAGGTTTTGGTTGCTGAGCGTTGCCACGGCATTCTGGGCTTGCTCCCTGGTCGCATATTCCACAATTCTGAACGTGCGTTGTTAGTCCCAGTCTATAGAGGCGAAGGAGGCGACGCATGGCAGCATGCAGAACTTACCCGCATCCCTACAAGTACCCGTGGACACGCGCCCAACCCGTCAACCCAACAATTCCAGCAAGACCGGAGGGAAAAAAAAGAGGCCACGAAAACAAGACCAGCCATAAAACTACGCGTAGAAGCCCACCTTCGACATTCCATTAGGAAGTTGCAGCACATCGGCGAAGAGCACCTCTCCAGCTACAAGATTCAGGACCGTCAGCCTGATAAAGGATAGCCCGAACAAGCGAGCCACGACCCACCCTGTCTCATAAAATCCTTGAGATGATGCCATTTAACATCATAGGAAAGGTTTCCAACGTAGACCCGGCGGTCCTGCTGGGAACTGTCCCGAATGTTGCTCATCATTTGTTCTCGTGCGACAGCTCGTTCCTCGTAAGATCGATGCTGCTGGGGCCCTCCGTATCCAGCGCTAGCCCCTCCTACAGGTGCAGGGGTTCCGGTCATAGGCGATCGATCGCGGCGTCCACGTGTGTCGTCTCTGCTGCGCGACCTGCTGCGAGGCGAAAAGGAACGACGTCTTCCAGAGCGATCAGGGCTTCGCGAACGACCTCTGCGAGGTGATCGAGACCTCTCTCTCTGCATCATCAGGTTAGTCTGTGCAAAAACACCTATGCTGAACGATCTGCTTCGCAACGACCAATGATAGGGCTACAAAGCATTGAAAAGAAGCGATTGCAGGACACAAGCCGAGTAGCGTGCGCGAAGTGTGCAGCAGTATAATACAAGATTTATTCTGGCATCAGCGGCGGTTCGTAGCAGGCTACTTTGAGAATTCAAGCCATCTTTGCCAGAGGTTCTTCTCGGAGCCTGCCACTCCCGATTACCCCCGCGCCAAAAAACGAGAACTTCCAACAGAACCGCGTCTACTGTTGCAGGAGAGCTGAGGTAAAATGACGGAAGACTGGCGAAACGCCCCTCGATGCAAAGTGGACAAGAGATGCCGAATGGACAGGTCGTTGTTTGGAGAACCAATAAGCGAGGGAAATGAAAATGACAACTCACTGGTCGATATGAATCGTTGTCTGCTGTTAAAAAGAGTTGTTAGAATGAAGACCCCGCAAGATAGCTATCAAATCTGCATGCGAGCAAGCCGAAGATAATTTCCTGGGAAAAAGGGGGAGGGGGGGGATATGGAGAGTAGAGGGAGAGAGAATAGTGCAAGAAAGAAGAAGTAGGTTGCAGTTGGTGAGGTGAAGAAGGCGCTGGGTGGCGATATTTGGGGAAATCGGCAGACCTCGAAGGATATAGAGGTACCCGGGTAGTAGTAGTAGTCGTAGTAGTAAATAGGCACGCCTTGGGTTTGGGAAGGGAGGATGCAGAAGGGACCGGGGGATGGAGGAAACAGGGCCGGGCTACACCACCTGGTGGAGTAGGACGGAAGGGTATGCAGAAGGGAGGGGGGGAATACGCGGAGCGTAGTGCTGAGAAGGAAGGGGGAGAGGGGTTGGTCTTCAACATGCAGTAGGGCGGCTGGGCTATAAGATAAAGTTCTGCTAATGCTGTACGTGCAGTGGATGGTATCCAGCCCCCAGAACCCCCGAAAAGCCCCTTCGCAAGGCCGTGAACCAGGTGACCAGAGGTACCTCAACCTCCCCTGCACAAAAGCACGAGAGTAAAGGGAAGTGAGGGGTAAGGTGGGCAAGGAACTGTGGAAGTGACGAAAATGTGTCATCAAGTACGGCATGCATGCACATGCGCGAGGGAGGTGTGTTCCATGTCCAACCGAGATGCTGAAGGTCTGCTGCAAAGCATTGACCCCAGAGTCTTAAGGTATATGGCAGTGGAGGTAAGTGAAGTAGATAGGCAAACATGTACCTTCTGTGCGAATGGTGCAGGAAAAAGGGGGACAGGGGCAGGTGGTTGGAGCAACGTCCTTGGAAGGAAGCCTTTTCACCCCGTTGTATGTCTGGAATAGCATGTACTTGTCCTGGTGAGGTTGGAGAATGGAAACAAACTTCGTGTCGACTCTTGCAAGGGAGGGGAGGGGGTAAAGATAACATAGGATTTGCAAAGCAAGAAGAGCCTGCCAGAGGCGGTGCGGTGGTATTGAGCAACGAATGCTACGACTAGACGTACCCATTGTGCGTTGCAATATGTGAGATGATTGAGTAGTTTGGTTTCGCCTTCGTTAGCCGCCGAGATTCGAGGCTGTAATAGGAATTCCCTTGTTGTTTTCTTTTTATTCACCCCTCGAAAACGGTCGGGGAGGTCTGGTTGGTCGGGTGTAATAAGCTTCAAACGTCCGAGTGCGTGTGGTATTGCTTGGTCCCTCGGTACACCTCTCCGTGTCGTGCAATTCTTAGTGCGGCGATGGGAAAGCAGACTGCAGTGGATGCAAAGAAGGGAAACGAGCAACCAGTCAGTTGTGTCCGTCTGTGGAATCTGTCGACTTCGATGCTTAGCCGTAAACCGTAAACTGTATAATACTTTTGTAGAACGATGCCGCTGCGGTGAGATCGGGGGGGTTAAGACGCAGGCAAAATGCGACTCAACGCGCGACACGAAGACAGGCAGTAAGGCCAGTCGTAACAGAACAAGTTGCACGACTAGGAACCGAAACACGCGTCTCTTAGGCCGGTTGTGTGGAGGCGGATGTTTTTCCAATGAGAGAAAGGCGGCAATAGCTGGACGTTGCGAGAAAGAAGAGGAAGGAAAAGAAAAATTAAAAACGAGTTCGAAAGGGACGGACCAAGATCCCTAGGTAAGGTAAGGTACTGGAATGGTAGGTAGAGGTACTTTCTGTATTGTGGGTCGTGTTGAGGACCACGTTCTGCCCATTTTGTACCTTCTGGGGCCATTAATTAGTGGATAGGTAATCCAAATAAAATAAATTTGCCTTGCAACATAAGTCAATCAGAACAACGGTCGTGACGTTCTTTACTTGCATCTTAGGTTATATTCACATTCACAGCCCATCGTTCTTAGCTTGAGCTTGAGATGCCCTCGCTCGCCATTGGTTGACCTTCTTCGCAAGAGGTTGAGAGCAGTTAAAGGGAGCAGACACAGTAGGGTCGACTCCGAGCTACGAAGTGCACTCAACCGAGTGTATATCTCTCCAACTCGGTACCATGCCTCCAAAGAAATTGAGCCTGCCTTCAAATCTTCTCAAGGAATTAGGGTTTTTAGACACACTTCCTGCGTCGGTGAACAAGGGGCGATGGGAAAGCCAGGGGCAACATCGGAAAGCCCGGCGCAAAGCTGAAAGATCGTCGAAACGCCGCCAGCAACCTTCCCAGGGCAGTGTACAGAACCGCCGAAACTCGGCACGTCACTCCCAAGCGCCAGAGGATCACGACTGTGATACATCTACATCCGTGGTGGAAGAGGACCCGCCCTCGCCCCCGCCCCCTGTATTGTCAACGTCTACGACACGGAAGCGGAAGAGGACCGACTCAGATGGCAAGAGCAGTCAGGTGCCGCCAACTCGACAGACGCCGAAAGCTGCGCGCAATAATACTGCCCAAGATGATGCCGAGATCGAGGCGCTAGAGCGTAAACTGGGTATCAGGAAAGACCGCAAGACTCTTCCCAAGGCCTTCAAGGACGATGGTTTACTTGACTTGCTTGACGACAGTAGCGATGATGATAGCGAGGTGCCTCACAAGGGCAAGACGGAGGCAGATGAGTGGCTAGCGAGAAAACGTCTAAAAGCGGCGCGATCCCGAGAACGTCCGCGAGACGACGCTGTCGAGAATACAGACGCCAGCGACTTGGAAGAAGCCGAGGACGACGATTCGCTTAGCGCGTTGGAGGACGGGAATGAGGGGCACGACGACAAAGGCAGGGAGGAGGCTTCGGACGAAGCATCTGGAAGTGAGGATGAATCGTCCCAAGACGAGGATCCTTTCGCAGTTTCTGGGTCGGACGCCGAAGAACACCAACCTACAATGACAAGACGTCGCGAGAACCCCTATGTGGCCCCGATCACGGATACGTCAAAGTACATACCGCCTTCTCTCCGGAAACGCTCCGGAAACGACACGGACTTGGAAGCTCGGATCCGCAGAAAGACGCAGGGCCCGGTCAATCGTGTCACAGAGGCAAACCTAATCTCCATCGTGGAAGAGATCAACCAGATCTACCGAGACCATCCTCGTGGCCTCGTCACCAATGTCCTCACCGATCTCTTGATGGCACAGATCTGCGAGCCCACGAGCAAACCCGATACGCTATTGGTTCTTTCTGCTGGTTTTGTAGCTGCGCTGCATAAAGTCATCGGCGTGGACTTTGCGGCTCACTTCCTCAACGCCGTAGTGGACCGATTCCAGCAAGAGCATGCTGCCGCCCAAAGGGCGGTAGAGCAACAGCAGACACCTACAAAGGAGACGTCGAACTTGGCTACCGTCTTATCCGAGATGTATATGTTCCGTATTGTCGGGAGCAAACTCATATTTGATTATGTACGCCTCCTTTTGAGTAATCTATCGGAGCTCAATGCCGAACTCCTACTCAGAATCGTCCGAATGGCTGGTCCTCAGCTTCGCAAGGATGACCCTTTGGCGCTGAAGGATATTGTCAGCCTCATTCGGCCTGCAGTTACCAAGATCGGCGAAGGGAATCTGTCCGTACGAACCAAGTTCATGATCGAGACCATTACCGACTTGAAGAACAACAAAGTAAAAGCGGGTTCTCAGGATTTGGCGACCCTGAGTCAACATGTCACGCGGATGAGGAAGTTGCTGGGGACTATGGACACGACCAAGACGAAGGCCACCGAACCCCTCCGTGTAGGCTTGGGGGACATTCAGAATGCGGACAAGTCGGGCAGGTGGTGGCTTGTTGGTGCGAGTTGGGCGGGACCCAGGAACAGTGAACAGCAAAGATCCAATGAATCCGGACCTGCCGCTGGGGAGACGGACATTGGTTCAGATCTCAATCTCGGTACTGACTTGGACGACCTGGCCACCGGGGACGACCTCACTCTTATCGACTATGCCGAGCTTGCGCGGGAACAGGGTATGAACACAGATGTTCGGAGAGCCATATTTATCTCCCTGGTGGCCGCTGCCGACGTCAACGACGCGCATTTGAGGATATTGAAGCTTCGGCTCAACAAGTACAACCGCCGAGAGATACCCAAGGTCCTTGTGCAGTGCGCCGGCGCTCAACAGTACTACAATCCTTACTACACCCTTGTTGCTAGCAAGTTCTGCGGAGATCCCAGGATCAAGTATGCTTTCCAGGATGTGTTATGGACGCTATTCCGGAGACTGGGCGAGCCACTTTTCGGCGAAGAACCAGAGGATGAAGAGGAGGAGACGATGGACAACCGTCGGCTCATCAATACGGCTAAGATGGTCGGTCACCTCGTCGTCGATTGTTCGATTTCCTTGGATGTATTGAAACCGCTGAACTTCGCCTACGTCAAAGAGACAACTTCCCTGGTAGTTGAAGTCATGCTCATTACTATCCTCCAAGAATGTTTGAAGGTCAAGCAGACAAGCACAGACCACGCCTTGGGAAAGATTTTTGGGACCCATGTCTCGTCCGAGCTAGCACGTGGACTGCGATATTTTCTTCGTCAGAAGGTGCATAAGACGGACATGGTAGACGGCAAGAAAGAGGCCCGGAGGGTAAGGGAGGCATGCAAGGTGGCGGAGTGTATCCTGGAGCGGCAGGAAATGAGTGAGCGGGATTAATCGGTTTCCTATTCGGACCGGGAAAAAAATATTCGAGGCCAAATACCTACTTACTGAGTAATTAGAGGTTGTGACAAGTTGACCTGAAATTGAAGCGGTCGGCCTCATTCCGAAAGCCGTCATTGCCTACCTTGGTCGATTTGGAGCGAGACAAGTAGCTTTCTTATGTGAGCACAGCAGCTTCACTTGTGCCCGGATCCACATTCTGTACTCGTCCTCCGGCGTACACTACCTAAGGTACCTAACTCGGTTTCCGATGCTCTTCTCTTATAAGAAAAGACTCTTGGGTGCTAATTATGGCAAACATCATTCGCTCACGAGGTAGATAGCACCGTATCAATCCACCTAGGCCACCGAACATAAACAAGTATTATTAGTAAGATTCGGGTATTATCGCCTTTTGAAGCCGGGGATGGCGAAAAGGAGCAAAAGTGTGGAGATAGGGAGGTAGATAGATACGAAGGTTGAGGGATGAATTAGGTATTCTGACCACTAGGTCCCGACCCACACCACGTGCGGGGGGAAATTGTTAAGGAAAAAGGTCACTTTTTAGAGCTATTCAGAACTGCGTATATAACTCGTTTGCTTATACACTCTAACCATTGTTTAATTATTTAAAGTGTACTTACGGAGCCTAAATACACTAATAGTATCGGGATAACGAGCGGAGGAGAATATAACTAGATATATTAGGAGTAGGGATTTTTTTATATAAAATATAGGGGTTTAGATATACTAAACCAGGGGTACTTAGAATCCTGTTAATCTACCTTATAGCTGCTTAATAGAGCTTGTAGTTTAAACCGAAGCCTTTAATTAGTTAGTTAACCTAAGAAAATCCACCTTAACTAAGGGGGTGTATCGTATAGGCACACGGACTATAATATAGTCCTTAGGGGATCTATACCTAAGTAAGGGCTTCGGATCTCGGGGACCTTAGGTATTAAGATATAATAAGGGCGGATACTAGAAAAGACCGGATAGGATGTAAATAATATAGTACCTATAATAGAGTCTTCACCACCTAAATCAAGGGTATAAAAGACTTATATAGATATAACTTAATATAATACACACACACGAGAATTCTGCTCTATTAAGTTAATCATACAAGTGCTATTTTGACGTGCGACAACATCACCAGTACAATACCAGCTTTGTACAAATGTGTCTGTACGTCGTCCCTTGTTCAGGCTCGTCCCGGACCAATCCAAGGAAGGTAGTGGGTCCCGTTCTGAACGTTCTGCCGAGCATAGTGGAAGTACGAAGTACGTACTTCGAACGAAGGAATTACAGATAAGCTAAGGTAGCCAACTCTCCTTCAGGGTAACACAGACAAAGTATTTTGTTGAGCATCGTGACGACTCATTTGACGCCGACCTTCATACCCTAGTTTCGCGTTTCAATTGACGACCGACATCAGAAATAGTGATTTGCACGATGCTCTGTAATCGCTTGCTGCCACGCTCCACGGCGAGGTCGGCGTTCCGGAACCCATCCTCGTACGTATATGTCACGTTTTTCTTCTTCCCCTTCGCCACTTTCTTCCGCCTTCGGCCCCCGGGAATCCTCATTCCTAGCCATCGTCGCTGCTAACAGCCATTCATAGCCTTCCCGTGGTCGTTGCGCCTACCCAACTATCGAGATGGCGCCGCACATATGCTTCAGCCTCTGGTCTGTCGTCCCTCATACTTGTAGCTGAAGGCGGGAATATCTTGCTGACATTCTCTCAATTGGTTGACGCAGAGGAGAAAGATCTGATTATCATCGGTGGTGGTGTCGCTGGATATGTCGCTGCTATCAAGGCTGGCCAGGAAGGCTTCAAGGTATCTACAGATCTCGATCCATTTGGGGTTCCTCCCATAGTTATCAAGTGTTAACCCGCCGCTTCATTACAGGTTGCTTGTATCGAGAAGCGTGGCACCCTTGGCGGTACGTGCCTCAACGTGGGCTGCATCCCCTCCAAGGCCCTTCTCAACAACTCCCACATATACCATATGATCAAACATGACACGAAGAACCGCGGTATCGACGTGGGTGACGTCAGCCTCAACCTTCAACAATTCATGAAGGCCAAGGACACTGCAGTGACCGGCCTTACAAAAGGTGTCGAGTTCTTGCTGAAGAAGAATGGCGTCGAATATATCAAGGGAACTGGTTCGTTCATCAACGAACACGAGATCAAGGTGGATTTGAACGAGGGCGGCGAGAGGACTGTCAAGGGCAAGAACATCCTGATCGCGACGGGCAGCGAGGCCACCCCTTTCCCAGGCCTCGAGATCGACGAAAAGCGCGTTGTCACTAGCACGGGTGCCCTCTCATTGGACAAGGTCCCGGAGTCCCTGGTCGTCATCGGCGGTGGAATCATTGGCCTCGAGATGGGCTCTGTCTGGTCGAGGTTGGGATCGAAAGTTACTGTCGTCGAATTCCTCGACCAAATCGGCGGTCCTGGTATGGACAGTGAAGTTTCGAAGGCTGCACAGAAACTGCTCAAGAAGCAAGGCATCAACTTCAAGCTCAGCACCAAGGTCGTTGGCGGTGACACGAGCGGCGACAAGATCAAGCTCGACATTGACGCTGCTAAGGGCGGCAAGCCCGAGACGGTACGTTTTCCCTTCTATAGCGCTCACCGGGGCTTTTGGTTACGGCGACTGACGAATGAGACTACAGATCGAGGCTGAGACGGTCCTTGTTGCCATCGGCCGCAGGCCCTATACCCAGGGCCTGGGTCTCGAGAATATCGGCATGGAGCTTGATGAGCGCGGACGTGTGATCATCGACTCGGAATATCGGACCAAATTCCCTCACATCCGCTGTGTTGGTGACGTGACATTCGGCCCCATGCTCGCTCACAAGGCCGAGGAGGAAGCCGTTGCAGTCGTCGAATACATGAAGAAAGGTTATGGTCACGTCAACTACGGCTGCATCCCCTCGGTGATGTATACCCATCCCGAGGTCGCCTGGGTTGGCCAGAGCGAGCAAGACCTGAAGTCTCAGAACATCCCATACCGTGTCGGCAACTTCCCGTTCAGCGCCAACTCGCGTGCGAAGACGAACCTGGACTCGGACGGCTTTGTGAAGATGCTCGCCGATCCCGAGACCGATCGGCTGCTGGGCGTTCACATCATCGGCCCCAATGCTGGTGAAATGATTGCGGAAGCAACCCTAGCACTCGAATACGGCGCGTCGACCGAAGACATTGCCCGCACTTGTCACGCCCATCCTACCCTGGCTGAGGCTTTCAAGGAAGCTGCTATGGCCACCCACTCGCTGCCCATTCACATGTAAGCATAATGAGGGTGCGAATACCAAGAGCAGCGTCGGCGGCAGGTAACGGCGAGGTTTTCTTCTCTGCATCTCGACATTGGTTGGTGGGTAAATAGACGTTGGGGGATTGGGTAGAGGCCGCGGTGTGTTCATTCGTTTCGCTTGCCTCTTGGGTGCCGAGGTTCGGACGATGTGTACAATATAACGACGATTCATCTCGCTAATATCATGTGAGGTCTCCTACTTGATTTCTTCCCACTTGCGAAGGCGCTGATGCCACGTTATCACATCATTTACGGACTGTACATTTAGACAGAAATATATCGCTTTGTAAGAGATTATAAGGACACAGACCCGCAAACGGGAAGTTGGGCTGTTCAACATCAAGGCGGGGTACCTCTTGAATGTGACTTGGCAACAAAAGGGGGGAGGGGGACGAAAAGATACGCCGAGTTCCCACGCTTAAAGCTAGAGGAATCGGCCAGAGAGTGTACCTATTTAAGAGGCGTCTCAACTCTAAGTACATTCTAAATAAGCAGCAGTGTTGTTATTGGAGGGAGCTCGAGCTAGGAATCTCACCGGGCCTCTATGCCTTGACAATAACCCTATTCCTGGAAGCCCAAAGATCGGTGCTATGACAGCAGCACTCGGATTTCCCCAGACGTTCTGGGGAACAAAGACTTGAATGATGGCACCTCGTCTTGTCCCTCCCTGGGCGCTAGCTCGGATACTTCGTCCGCCGCGATGAGAATCTTCTCAACATGCTCGAAATCCCGGCAAAACTTCTCTGCGGCCTTCTCTGTCACCTCACGAGCCAGGTTTGAGTCCTGGATGAGCTTGACTCTATCCATTGCATCCATGAGCGCTGAGGGAAGAAACTCGTCTAAAATCTGGCTCGCACGGGCGAGAGCCTCAGGGCGCATTGGGTGGAGTAGGTGGAGATTTTCGAGGTCTTTGGGGTCTTTGCATAAGGGGCCAAGGCATGTGAACATCTCGTCGAGACCAGAAGCCTCCCGGAGAAAGCGATATTGAGCATCGGCGAGCTTGTCCAAATCGTCGTCGGCCTGAGCCTGGAGCATCTTGGCACGGTTCCGGGTGAACTCGAAACGTTGCAAGGCCGCCATGACGGCTACGAGGCAGTTTATATTGAAAATTGCGCCATCGTGAGGGTCGATGGCCTTGGCCATGCTCTTACAGCCTGCGATAAATGGATCGAAGGCTTCTGTCAGAACGGACTGGAAGTCGGCCTCTCGGTCAGTCGACGCAGATAGAGATGTCTCATATGTCTGCATGATGGTTGTCAATTGCCGAAGCGCATCATTTAGATAGTCTGGGGGGCCTAGATTGGAAGGTGTGCGCTGCAATTCCCCCTGTAATGTGGCAATTTGATCCCTCACGAGAGAACGGAACTGCCGTAACGCTTCCGCCTCCAAGCTCGACATCAGTTGATAGAGACCGGTATCTTCGCCGAGCAGTTTGGTGAAGGTGTATCGATAAAATCCCAGAAGATTGGCGAGCTGGTAAGCTAGAATGATATCCTCGTTGGATTGAACGACCTGTTCTATCCGTTGTCTAAGGATCCTGCCTACCCCTGACAAATCTCTATCGACCAAGTCGTGTAGGGCCTTCAACGAGTCGAATCCGCTCGCCACAGTGTTGGGTTCGACGTCCTGCATGAGCTGCCATATTCTGTCCGCGTGGCCGGATTGCAGGCCTTTGGCAATCTCGTCTCCGTCTTCCAAGAAAAGAACCTCAAGAACCTCCCGCTCCCCCACGGCGGCAGAGTGTAACCATGCTAGCATGTCTCCCGCGTAACGGAGAGGGTCATGGGCGGCCATCTCAATCGGTTTCATACCAGAGTTGGGCTGGTCAGTCGCCGTAGTGCCTGTCAAGGCCAGGTAGAACGCATCTGATAGTATGAGTTGCCGGGCATCGGCGAAGGAGTCCAAACAACCCTGGAAAAGGGAAGGCCTCTCTGCCAGTACCCTGATGGCGCGACGGATAGAAGCATTAAGCTGGGGGTTTTCGAGATTCAATGTTTGGAATTCTCTTTGGACCCATTTATAGAGTTTCTGGAACGCGAGATTCAGGTTCCTGGATATCTGCTCCACGATTTCAAGGCCCAGTGACTGGTTTTCGAAGCCGAGCAAGATATCGCAGTCTTTTCTGATCCTCTTGGTCTTGGCCATTGCGGCGAAGAACTCATCGTCCACAGATTGGGCCGTCGAGGTCAGGGAGAGCACCTCGTCATCAGTGAGCAGGAAGCGGTCACGAAAGGTCCGTAAGAGCTGCTGGTTAGCAGCGACTTCGGAACGTTGTCGCATGAGCGATGACGCGTCATCTAACACTAAGGAACATTGGTCGTGAGCACCACCTATGCGCTCTCGCATATCCAGGTAGGAGACATTCAACTGGTCCAGAGTGGCCTTTATCCGCTGCAGTTTCTGAAAATACCGATCATGTCAATGCGGGTTGCAGCTGGAAGATCGAGTCGACTCACATCAGCAACTCGGCCAAACTCGGTCACTATGTTACCGTTACTCCGAATGACATCTCTCTGCGCATCCAGTCGAAGTTGACGTCGCTCTTTCAAACTGCTTTTAACACCACGCTCGTCTAAGAGGGAGAGAGCATCCCGGAACTCCGAGTCGGCATACGAGGTTGAGAGAACAGTGCTGAGTTTATACGAGAAAGAGTTTACTGTCCTCGAGGTCAGATGAGATTGTCCCTGGATTCCAAGACCATCCATCGTGAATTTGCAAACCAAAAAAAAAGCAAAATGGCCGGGGACAGCTGCGCGGAATGGAGCCTCTGGTGTTCGGAAGTTGAAGCATTGAGAGCGACGGCACCTTCAAGAAAACGCGGACCCACGTCGGGGGTAATTCTCCACTGATCGCCACACGTGATCGGTACTTCCAGAATTATTTGGATAGGTAAGAAGTTGCTTGATACTCCGGAATTACTGCGTACCCAGCTTAGAGGTTTATATACCTTAAGGTACCTTAGTGTAGTGTACAATGTTCCGGGCACGGATGATATTACGTTCGAATCCGTAAGTTACAGCTAAGGTACTGTATACATAAATGTGCTATATGGTGTGGTCTCGAGAACTCTCGTCTCCTGTAAGTTTCTGACTTGTAGAGGCTCCCTCCCACTCTAGGTATTCATTATAGGTACCTTATGTTCCATGCATCTAGCAATACTTCCGGGGTTGTTCCAATCTTGACAAATTTCCGGAAACCCCCAGGCTCATCTCCCGGGCCAAATTCACAGTCCTTCAGATCCATGCAATCATCACTTGTTACTGAGATGTCCGTCGGGCTTGACGGTCAAGATAACAGCCCCTGTCCTGCTATCTATGGACGTCGGCTTGCCCTGCTACCAATACAGCTGATGCTATCGCTCGGAGCGAGGCTAATAACGTCCTCCCAATCGGCATGACTACTGCCTATTCCGCTTGTCGGCAGTCCAAGGTTTCTCGCAGAGACCTGGCTGGGGGTGCTGCCTGAGAACATGACGACAGTTGGCTCTCGATTGCTATGTGCTGCGGCACTGGGGGCCATACTAGGAGCCCTGCTGGGAACCCTGCTGGGAGCCTTGCTTGGAGCCCTGCTAGGGGCCATGCTGGGAACCCTGCTGGGGGTCCTGCTGGGGGCCATACTGGGAACCCTGCTGGGGGTCCTGCTGGGGGCCATACTGGGAACCCTGCTGGGAGCCATGCTGGGAGCCCTGCTGGGGGCCATACTGGGAGCCCTGCTGGGGGCCATGCTGGGAGCCCTGCTGGGGGCCATACTGGGAGCCCTGCTGGGGGCCATGCTGGGGGCCATGCTGGGAGCCCTGCTGGGAGCCATGCTAGGAGCCCTACTCCTCATGCTCAACTCAGTCTCGACTGTTGGCGGAGGCGGACCGCGGATCGTCGACACAGATCGTTTGCTCTGAGCCGAAACAAACGACTCTCGGTCGGTCTCATACACAGTGCCGTGTACGGATGGTTGTCGTACTGTGCTGTGGCGTGACGAGCCTATGGTGCTATGCTGCTCAGCATCCATGATCATAAGGGGTGCTCCAGCTGACTGGAGGCCGTCCATGCCGCTGTAGACGCTACCAGTCCCCGTTGCATTCACTTGCCACGACTGATGGCCGTGTGGATCTTCATAACAGTAGTCATTGGCCGTGCCGGAGGTGAGTGCATTATCAGCCGGGGTGTATTGGGGGAGCTGACGAGAAGGCTGCTGGTGGTCTGCTAGGGGAGCGTACGACTCCGGGTACCGAATTCTTTCGACGGTTCTCTCGACCTCAACATATCGCCCATCCGCCGGGGCCGTCATGCTCATGCCATCAGGAAATGTAGCCCGGCGTTGCACCGACATTACTTCCTGCTCCTGTCGAGGAGCCCGCTCACGCTCGGCTTTCACCAAGCTGTATGTGAGGGCAGCTCCAGCAGCGGCACCGGCAGCGGCGCCCAGTAAAGCTCCGACGATGGTGGTGGAGCTCAGGCCACTATCACCGTTCTCGCGATGGGGTTGCTCGAGGATCGACGTTGTGACACTGCGGCGAAGTACGGTGTATTCTTTGTCAGGGACGGGGCCTGGTTGCTTAGCCCAGGTCGAGGTCGGTCCACCCGTGGCGCTGCGCGCAGGATCATGGTGGTGCTCTGAAAGGGCAACGTCGTAATTCCAGTCGAGGATACGGCTAGCATCGTCTCGATGCGACTCCGTCGTTGGAATTCCGGAATTACTCGCACCATCACCGTACCGCACGGACTGGTGAGAGGAGGGGAGATGCACGACGTCCATGATGTTGCCGTCAAGATCCCGGATACGGGTGCGATCTGAATCACTGCCGCCGAAAGTTGAAATCACCTCAGGGAATTGGTGCGGCAGCTTGATGCTGGCTGGGTGTGCGCGAATGGCAAAGGCCTCGAAGTCGGCGACGGCCTGGCTGGATGACGCTGATAGCGTGGCGTGGGAGCGTTTCGGGGTCGGGACCTCACGAATCTGGAAAACAGCCTTGGAGGGCGCGGACGTGCCGTATGTGATGGTGGGTTGCGACTGAATTGCACGGCCTTTTGCCGAGTGTTGTGTGTTGGGGGAACCCGTACCCTCTGTAGATATATAAAAGAGACCCAGGGGCTGAAACACAGCCGAGTAGAATGAAACCGACGAGGGCAGGTGTGATACCTCGAAGAAGGCGACCATTGAAAGCTGTCGATGAGTTCAGTGTATGGAAAAGTGGGCAAAACAAAATGGAAAATGGTGCCCAATACGCCTCTCCTCCAACGGATTGGACGGGCTTGCTCGAGGGGACAGAGCTCGGGCGAGTTCCGAGTGGTCTTGTCGTCACTATCGGGACTTTCTCGAGACAGCTCACGCTTTCACTGCGGCCACGCGTGGCAAGCTGTGCTCGATCGACGATTATGAAGCGGGTGGTTATGGCTTTGGGTGTACTTGGGCACTGCTACTAGCGGGCTGTCGACACGATTTCACTAACCTTGGTCCGGCCTCCAGAGGCAGATTTTATATTGGATATTCAAGTGGAGTGAAAGTGTATACAGGAAGTCTGGCCACGCGCGACTGAACGACAGGGCTAATGTTGCTTGGTTCTCGACTCCATCCTCGAGAGCCATTTGCCAAGTGGTTTCCTATCGGCGGCTCCATTGCCCAGGGTTAAGGAACTGAGTCGATTAGTACCCATGCTGCTACGTGGGTAGTCAATAACGAGTTACGCACTTCGCTCTTTGGCCCTTGGGTATCATGGCAGATGGAGAGAGCCGTTCCGCGAAACGAGACGTCTTTGCTTTCTGCGCCTTATTGGGAAGGCTTGGTCCACATTCTGCCACGTTGCTGACGTTGGTGCGAATAAGAGAGGTCAGCGGATCCAAGGGGCTGATACATTTCAGTAAGGGTAAGGTACGAATACAGATGGTTACCATGTCACATATCACAAGCGTGATTAAGGTATACATGAGATGTGTGAAGTACGCAGTAGCTGCAAGTGCGTATCAAGTACCTATGAAGGAAACCTGCTGGAGGATGAGCGCGAGCCACTCACTTTTGTCGCCCCGAAGTCGAATTCGCTGATGACCAAATGGGAAAGAGAACTTCTTAGGGATGATTTATGATCTGCTTATTAGGTATAAGGGTGTGAAGTACAACTGAAACGACACGTTGTGTCACGGGAAAATGGGTACCTATCGCGAAAGATGTCCATCGGCCTGATCGGCCTCGGGAACTGGATCTCTTGGCGGCTTGTGTACCTTGCTATCTTCGTGCAAAGGGCGCGGAGGGACGAAGGGACGAAGGGACGAATATATTACCCAGGGCAGAAACTCCACCTCAAAGATTAGCCGCAGTCCCGCCCCCGTAAACACCAATGAATAGTTCCAACGGGGTGAAGGCAATTTTGGTCTCGTCACACCGCATTCCCCCTTTCCAGACAGCGCGAATGTCGCCTAAACCATCCCCATGAATATACCTACCCAATCCCGGACTGGCCGCTAAGAGACAGCCTTTTTAGAGGATGTCCCAGCTATCCTCGGCAGCGTGGCAGAATTTACTACAAGCAACACTAGCAGACAGGCTGAAGTTGCTGATGGAAATCTTCTCGTCGACGATGCCATCCGCAAATGTGTCAGCTCCCTTAGCCATGGCACCTACGAAGACACAAATGCTCTCCTTAGGTCCCAGGGTGTCGACGTAGTCCCGCACCTTGACGAGCGGGGCGTCAAAGCTGAGTGTGACCTTCCGACAGTTAGGTGGTAAATGATCGGTGATGGGGTTCTGGATGACCCGCAACAGCTTCTCCTGTGAGTTGGTCGAGCGGATGGATAGCCGATGCAGCAGCTGGACCATGAGGCCCGCAAAGCGCTTAAATGTACGAGGGATGCGAACGGTCGGCGAGACCTCGATCAAGACGCCCTTGGCCGTGTGGATGTAAATCTGGAGCCTTCCGGCCTTGTTGATAGGGGAGTCGAGGAGAGTGAGGAGACACTGGTCATGTCAGCATGTTGAATGCAGACAGCAGGGACACTGGTCAGCGACACGGTTGAGCGTGCCGCATCGCAGAAGCTAGCGAATTGGTCCGGACCTGGTGCGTAATATCAGGGCGGGCATCACTGATATCACGATTCATTTTGCGCATCACGCCAATATGTTCATCACTGTTCAGAAGCGAGTATTTTTCTTCCCGGTGCATGTCGTTCCGACTAGCCCCGCCATGAGAAGCCTTGTAGGTTTCGAGGCTGGCATTCGAGAGAACGACGATGAGTCTCTTGGTATCCTTGTCTGTGGCGGGAATGGGGGTGTGTTGTTCGGCCACGAGCTGGGGGAGAGAAGGAGGTGGAAGCGACTGGGTGCCTGTGAATCACGTCCAAGGTTGTTAGCAATAGCAAGTAAAGAGCGTTGGAGCTCAGCGGAGAGTAAGGAAATTCGGCTTTGCTATCCCTGAGAATGAAGCCAGGGAAAGCAAGTGCAGAACAGAGATGTCTGTCGAGCATGAGCTGAGACGGGTCTTCAGGCGGAGCATCTGAAGACCAAAACACCTCGGGGAAAGTGCCGTTCTCACATCCCAAACGGTCCCACATAAGAAATGTAAATCCAGGACTTACGAGGCCGCTTAACTCCGGTACGAGCTTCTGGGGAAGACATGTTGTTGGTTGGTGGTATGGATCTGTTGGCCTAAGATCGCTGGGTATGGCGGGACAATGAGATTAACGCTCTTCGACGGCGTTCTACGGTGCAGTGGGACGTAATGATCCAGGTATTCTTAAGGACTCGTGTTGGCTTTCGGTGAAGATTTTGCTGGAACCCGAGTATTTACGGAGTATCCGTACGGGCTTCATATTGTGCAGTATTAGTAAGTGCGGGGCCCTTTTTACGCCTTCTTCTATTGAATAGATCGTACTTTTTACGGTTAAGGAACGGACACGGATTTCCCCGAGCACGGTAACCTCGGCAATCGAGGTAGATATCGGCAGAATTTTCACTATAGATATTATAGTAGTAGTAGTTCCCTGACGGTCCTGCAGGTTATATAAGGGTAGGATTAAATAGCACCTATAGTTTAGATACCTAGCACCTAAAAGAGTGGGCTAAGATCTACTATACTCCCTTACTCTAATATATCACTATAAATATATATAAATCCCGAGGCGGTATAAATACAGAGATATAATAATAATCGTTAATTAAGGGTAGTTACGTTACCGTATCTATCTACCTACCTATCTTACCTACCTTACTTACCTACCTTACCTACTAACCTACCTTTCTTAATCCTTATAAATAACTATAGATTAAAAGCCTATAAATTAACCCTATAGTCTAGGGCCGCCTATTACGAGCTTCGATACTCTTGATTAAGCTAATAGCGCTCTATAAACCCACGCCTTCTCTAATAGTTATAGTCTTACTATCTATAAAAGCTATTTAAACGCCCGTAATCCTATATCGGTAATGTATCGATACGGGAAAGGTTAAGCCGCTGTATTATTAACAACTCCTTCGGAGACTTATAAATCTAAGAGGCGCCGAACTACCTCATAGATAACGAATTACCACTTCCGAATAAGCGTTAAGCTTCGCGATAATCGGTAGGTTATTAGAGGCGCTTATACCGATACCTATAACTATAAGTTTATCTAGTTTATCTAGGTAGTTACTTTCTCTTCCTTCCGAACAACCTAACTTACTACATGCGAGGATAAGATTATTATTATATAGAATAGCGGTTCGCGGCCTTATTATATCGTGACTTAACTTTATAACCCGGAAAGTATTCGAAGTAATAGTAGAACTATCCCCGCGCCACTAATTTGAATTATATATTAAGATATAATAAATATCCTTAGTACCTATCGCCAGAGGGAGCTTACTAGCCGCACGTCACTTTAATAGCTTTATAAGGCAAATAATACTTCTATCTATATTATTTCCCTGCTAACTTATTAGCAAATTAGTAGTACTATAGAATATTTCTATAGGGACCTACGCGATAACTTTAGCCAGATCTAAAACCTTTTCCTTACTCCGAAATCAGTTATCCCCCTCTTTTAGTAGTCGTCTAATATACTGCTTTTCGATTATACCTATAAAACTAACCGGTTTAATATACCTCTTCTAAGTATCTACGGTATATCGTCTCTACAGAAGGTATTCTAGATTACCGCGGTCTTCTTAAATAAGGAGAACGAGGGATACTATATCTAGGTGTTAAGGGCTTTCGGGACTTTTCTTAGGACCTTTAATTACCCTATAGCACGTTATATTATTACAGATTAGGAGCTAGCCTTAATTAATGTCCTAACAATCCAGAAGGTCTTAGATAGGATTCCTACTATTCTATATAGATAGCACATTAATATAAACATACTAGCTAAGACTAAGTGCTTTTTCTCTAAGCTGTTAAAAATAACATCTAGCTAGATTAAACGGTATCCTAAGTTCTATACCTTCCTTACGGATTAGAACTCCCTAGTTAATAGCTCTTCGGAAAGGGAATTTAACAAATAACTTAAGGCCTTCTAATAAGATAATAAGCACCTAGAAGGCGTAGTTAATTATACTCTAAGTACCTAGATCGCGCTATTTAAGGAGAAAATATTAGTTACTAGGTAAATCAGATTCCTAACTTTAGTCATATAATGATGTTAATCGAGGAGTCCTTATAGGTTCTAGTGCCCCTATAGGCTTACTAAGGCTAACTAGACGTTTTAGGTCGTCGAATAAGTAGGTTCCTGTTTAGGTCGCCGAATAAGTAAGTTCTCGAGTAGGTGTATTACTAAGCATATATATTATATAGTTATAGTATAGCTTTAGTACTCTATTATATACTAAGCTTAGGTTATAGGTTAATAAAAGGTACTCTGCGGGAATATCTAACTATAAGGTAAAAGGAGGGGAAATCGAGATAGATATATCGGTCGGGAGTACTCTATCCATGTGGAAAATGGCGTAAGTCACACCCCGGTAAGTGTGTGGTGGTATCTGACAGAACCACTGATTAAGATTATCCCTACGTCTACCGATAACCTCTCCGAAAAGGGACGCACACGCTATCTATAAGATCGCCGCGTATACCGCGAGGAAGAGGCCGACTATAAAGCATAGTAAAAGGAGTTGAATAAGGTACGCTAGTATATTATAGCAACTATCTACACTATGCTATATAACCTACTCGCGTAGCTATAGAATAATAAAGCAAATAACCTATAAGCTTAGATTACCCTCCTCTACGTGTAAGCAGGACTAACCTCTAATAATCTCTGTAAAAAAGCTCTAATCTTATACTATCGCTATACGTCGCCTATAAAGACGACACCTAAGGATATAGACACGTAGATTATAAACTAGAAAACAGCGATAATACACTATAAATATAGGCGTTTTAGAGTTATTAAGCGTAGACCGTTAGGCGGAAGACGCGTTAAAAGCTATTAGATCTATTACTTAGGAATAGAGTAATAACTACCTAGTAAATAACTATGATAAGATTACGGAAAACGAGCTAACAAATAATGACTTCGTAAAGGCTCTAAGGGCGGTTCTTAATAATATAAAAAGCCTCTAATCCGCCACTGCTATAAAGCCTAGAGTCGGGAAAGGCACTTTTAATACCCTTAGGAACCTCCCCGATACTAAGGATACTACTACTACTACTAATAATAAAGACGCTAACAAGAAGCGCTCTCGTAGTAACACGTCCGTAAAGGCTATCCCTTCTATAACCAGGAGGCCCTATAAGATCTATAAAAACCCCTATTCCACCCCCGCCTACTAATACGTAAGGCCGGATATACGCCCTTATAGTTAGAGTAATTATAAATATATTATAAAGATTACAGAAATAAAAGTATATAACCTATATTTCAAGAGCCGCGTGGACACCGCGATACAGAAAAGACGAGAAGCCTTAGGGTCTATCACCGCTAGCAAGATATAGGAGGTCCAGAAGGATTAACTGAATAATATAACTACTACACTTACTACGTAATAAAATCAGCGGGTTTTCCAGCCAGCCGTAATACTAGGCTTCCACCCCATAGGAGGTATAGCGCGCTCTTGTACGATAACACTATTAAGATTATAATAAGGAGTATCCCTCTCTATTAACCAAGCTAAAGCATTACTATATTACACGATCCTAGACTTAGGATCATTAATCCATATCTTTAATAATTAAGGCCGTTTTACGACTATTAGACTACTCACTAATACTTTATCTTCATCCCTCTAAGTGGGCATCTATAAGGCTCCTATCCTCAGGTACAGAGACGTCAAGCTATGTATACAATCTCTATCCGGTATAAGGAGGCTATTATACCTACACGATACCGTATACTATAAGGAGTTTATTACTAATATTATCTCGGAATGCCAGCTACGCCTATAGGGCTATCGCTAGGATACTATAAACAATAGTATTACTACTACTACCGATAACCGGCCTATCCATAAGCTACTAGATATCTATGGCTAGTATAGAATCAAGCGTGCAGAAGCCACGGCTACCGCTACCACGTTTACGGTTTCGGCTTAGGACCCACACGATAATCCGTATAAAAGATCGCGATAACCACGGAAACTGTAGAAGACTATAGCGTAAAGATAACACAAAAACCTCGGATATTATGGTATAGATACCCTCGTAAAGATCGTTAATACTATCTAGGGGGTAAGGATTAAGGGGCTATATACCGTAGAGTATAGCACGTACGG
Source organism: Sodiomyces alkalinus F11 (assembly GCF_003711515.1). Taxonomy (NCBI): domain Eukaryota; kingdom Fungi; phylum Ascomycota; class Sordariomycetes; order Glomerellales; family Plectosphaerellaceae; genus Sodiomyces; species Sodiomyces alkalinus. The sequence goes on along the minus strand of NW_021167079.1, from coordinate 3,372,857 downwards.
GTAATCGTAAGTATCTTTAAAGATTAGGAGGATACTATCCCTTTACCCGTTACACCCCGGCGAAACCTTAGCTATTAATATTTATGATCTAAAAGAGTCGGAATTATTAGGCGGCCTATATAAGTCTATTAGATTCGTTATAGATATGTTGATAGGCTATATATAGGATTACTATCTATAGAAAAGAGATTAAGGTTTTATTCTTTATACGTTAAAAGACGTTTTTACCCTGCCTAAGACCTAATTCAATATTAGGCCACGTATCCTACTAGCCGATTCCGAAATATTTTAGTACCTAGAAGTTATTACTTTCATCGCTGCGAAAGGGGTAGAAGGCTAGCCGTCGGCACTATATTCACAGGATTAAAACGGCGTCGCAGAACGGATTAAAGGTATTGTTAAAAGGAAGGTGAGGGCTATAAGGATTAGAGCTAATCTGCCTATATGTATCTAGCCCGAGCTCTTCAAGACGGCTATTTACTTATATAATAGAACCCCTCGCTATATTAACAAGTAGAAAACGCTATCCGAAGGCCTACGCGGCCGTGAACCTAACCTTATTTTTTTTGATTCAATATATACATACAGCCCTAAAGCTATGACACGAGTCAATTAAGGAGACTAAGCCTATAACGAGTATCTAGTTATTTATATAACTTGTATAGAAAAGTAAAGAATATACGAAGCAGAATTATTAGTCCGGGACTGGTCCTTAAGTAGTGGTATGTGCTCCCCGGAGTTCCCTAGGCTCCAGGGTTCGATTATAGGTAGTGTGTGTGTAGGTGCGCTTAATTACGCGTAGTAGAGTATGTACCCTCCCGTCCTAACCTTATATACCTACGAGTATACAACTATAAAGCCTTTATAAAAACGCGTAATACCTACGCTAAAAGAAACCGCCTATAAAGGCTAGAACCGAAGGTATAGATCGGTTATTATATTAGATACTATTCCTCGAATAGTTTCCGCTTCTAGCTGCTATATATAACGGATATTACTACTATAAAAGACATGATCTTTAATGAAGACAGGACTTTAACGGTAATATTAAAATGCTAAAAGCTATAACGTTTACCGAAGAAATTAGTAAACGCCTATAATCTATCCATATCTACTAATCTGTTAAATAGGTAGTCGTAAAGAGTGAAAAGGTAGGGTTAAGCAAGGAACCAGGTAGGATCATAATGGAATCATGATGGGGAAAGTGTAGGGGTAGCTAAAGAGTTAGATTAATCGCTGGCCTTCCCCTTTAAAGGGGAGACTCCCTCGCTCCTTAAGGCTACGCTCTACTCCTCGAGGACTGCTTATTTATTTCCTTAAGGGCTGCCTTATTTACCTTAAGGGCTGCCTTATTTACCTTAAGGGACTATTCTGTTTACTATATAATAACTTACTTTATTTATACCTTAAGGGGTCTTAGACGGGGTATACCTGGACCCTTATAGGTTTATACTGGGGACCTATTATAACTACTACTATAGGCACCTGATATAGCGACCTTCCCCGGATACTCCTATCCTTAGGAGCGCCCGATCCGTGCCGGCCTCCCGGCTCCTCTAAAACTTAGTGCCTAAATCCGTCCCTAAGTCCCCCGGTGCCCCCGAACCAGAGCCCTCCACGATAGGACCTCGATAAGTCCCCGCCTAGTTCCTACGTGGAGCCTCTTAGGCCGTGGCTTTAACCCGGGTACGTACTCCCTCTTTTCGTTCTATTAATAAAACCACTAAAGCTAATACCCTACCCGGGACCCCGATAGGTTCCCGGCCGGTTCCTCTATTAGCCCCCTGGTATATCCCTTTATTCTTCTAGGCTATCCCTTTAATTTATCTATAAAGACTCCTAGGGCCGGTATCACGTAGGGTCCGTCATTACTCCTTCCGTGGATTCGTAGCTTCCTTCTTTATACTAAAAATAGGTACCTATATAACTGCTTTTTAGGGATATCTTATAACCTACCGTTATTCCCTTTTTCTATTCTTTTCTTCCTCTTCTATACTTAATGTTCCGATTATACTATTCTTCGTGAGTTTTCCCCTAATCTAAGATACTATATACTAACCATTTATAATCTTAAAGAGTTAAATAACTACTATCTTATAAGTAGTTCCCACACGTCTTTAGTCTATAATACTAGCTAACCACGCGTAATCACTATACCTTCCTAAAAAGATAATAATAATAAACGCGCCGCTACTCCTACGAGTATAACGCGGGCCTCTAAAAGGCTTAAGACCACGGCTACGGTATCGACCTCGTAGTCTGCTAGGTAGTTAGCCTCGTAGCTAGCTACGCTAAAGCCTCCTACTCCTATTACGGCTACGCTTTTAATATCGACTACTACGCTATTAGTCGCTCCACGCTAGAGGGTAATAGATATCGGTATAAGCGGGGATCTAAAGGCCCCCTATATACGTTATACGGGTAAGTTAGTGGCGATTAACTTTAAGGAAAAAACGTATACTATTAAGGCCGTAACGTGCCGCTATACCGATAATAGTCGGCGGACGAATAAGTGCTATTATTACTTTAAGTATAATAGCCTTAAATACTGCGTAGTAAGTTATATATCCTCGTTATCGTCCCGATATATCTTTATTCCCTTTTATATCTCTTTATTATCCCTATAGCTCCTCCTTTTATAGACTATTCCGTAGTCTAGTTAGTCTAATATATATAATAGCTTCCTATCGCCGGTAAAAACACTATCGAGTAGCTATAAAAGGTTTTAGTTATCGCTATCGAAAAAGGTGGCCTAAACGAGAGTCGTCGCGTGAGTATTATTAAGCGTGTCCCCTTATTAACCCTATATAGTACCCTTACTAATCCTTTATAGTATTAGACTATAGTAGTTCGATACTAGGTTATCCTTAGAGAGGCTCTGGGTTAAGCGACGCTAGAGGTTAACTAGTCGTCTACTAAGGAAGCTATAGCTACTCGGCGTTAAGCTAAAGAAGTTACCGACGCCCGCTAGAAAACGGCGGAAGATATCTATAAAAGGCTTAATAGTATAGAGTCGCTCCTTAAGTAATTTATCGGGTTATAGTAGTAGCGCCTTATCGTTAAGTAGTAGCGGCTCGATATCGAGTAATAACACCTAGCGTTATACTAGCGCGACCTTATAGCCTAGGAACGTACGGCCGCTGCTTTTAAGTAGATAGCTGCCCTTAACCTAGCCTAGGCTCAGGCCACGGAAGGTGATATGCCTATATTCTTAGGGTCTACCTTAGCCCCCGCGGGGGTTATCTTTATAGGTAACGATATATTTAGTGATAGTAGTCCTGTATAACCTTAAGGCTTTATGCCATAAGGTCCCTAGGGTCCCCCGGATCCTTATAAAGTGCCCGACGATAACGATATAGTGCCGGCCTTATTAGTGAAGAAGGGGAAGAAGGCTTTAACGCCCTCGACTCTTTTATTAGAGAAGAAGAACAAGAAGCAGCAGAAGGCGAAGACGCCTCTATCTCTTCGGCCTTCGACACTATCCGCGGGTAATAGGTAAAAGGGGGTAACGGCTACTACCGCGGGGCAGAGCCAGGTATATATAGAGGATAATAACGGCGAGGTAGCTAAGCGGGAGCCTACCCCTTTAAACGATAAATTAGTGGGGTTTAAGGACGCCCTAAAGGGGCTATAATAGTATATATAAAGGAATAGTTATTTTTTTTTCAGGTTTTTTACTAGCCTTCGGGTTAGGTTTTTCCTTTTTTTTTTAACCAGCTTTAGGGTATTCCTATCGTAACCCTAACGGTCCTAACTATACTTTTGCTATAATATAATAATATTAATTGTGTCTTAATCGTAACGGCTAATTAAGGGGGAAAGTAGAACTTAAGACGATAAGCTATTATACTAAATAGATAAGAACGGGGTCGGGGGCGGGAGTATTACGTTTAAGAAGAAGAATAGAGATTAAGAGCAGAACGCTTAAAGTAAGGAAATAGTAACTAAGGCGATAACGCTTATATAGTTCCTGTCTAGATTAAGGGGGGGTCCCTGCCTAAGAATTTATCTCTATAACCCACTAAAGGGTTTTACTAGGTTAATCTGGCCGATTCGTGGACCCTTATCTCTATTAGGTCCCCTATAGGAATAGTGTGTAATCCCGATTAGTTCTTAGTAAGTCTTATTATCCGTAAGGAGGGGGAAATGGTAGGAAAACGTCCTTATATCGTGTCCCTACGGTCTCCTATAGGGATAGTATATAAACCCGTTCAGTTCCCTATTTAGTTCCTTAAGACGGAGAGCCTCGACCTAAAATAATTATTAACGAGTTTATCGGGTACGTTCCGTTTCGGCTCCTAGGTATTCTTCTCGTCGCTATAGCCGGCCTATTTAATTAGGTACTAGCGCCGTTTACCCTAATATCGATAGTCTAGGATAGCTTCGATCTTATACTCGTCCGAATCTAGTTCGACGTCGACTATAGGTGGTTCCGGCTATAATCTATCGCGGGACCTCTATAATTCTAGCAGGGAAACCGGGAACACGTTATAAATCCTTATTCCTTTTAGTAGTGCTAGCTAGTAAGCCAGGCTATATGTGCCGATAATCTTAGTCACCGTATAGGGGCCGATAAACTTATCGCTAAGCTTTTTCGACGGTCTTTTCTACCGGATATTCTTCGTGGATAGTAGGATATACTCGTCGACCTTAAAAGAACGCTAGGCATAACCGTTATTATAATACCGTTTATAGGAGGCCTACGCCCTTTTAATAAGGTCCGAGATAGAACGGCACTAGGCTATAAGGTGTTCCGCACGGCGCTCTACTCTAGCGGCGCGAACCTTACCTGCCCTTAGGAGCTATACTTTATCAGGGCCTCGGGGGTTATAGCCCATTAGGGTATCGGATAGGGTGTAACGTATCGCGGAATACCACGCTATATTATAGGTAAACTCTACTAATAATAGCCGGTTAACCTAGTCGTCCTATTCCTACGAGCAGAAGACGCGAAGATAGTGCTTAAGATTCTAATTCTATCGCTCCGTCTATCTATCCGTCTACGGGTACTACGCTATAGACAGGCGTTATACGGTGCTAAGGCACCGGTATAAGGTTACCTAAAAACGACTTATAAATAGCGAGCCTTAGTCCGAGATAATACTATTAGGTAGGCCGAAAGTGCGGAAGATATAATACTATAAAGACTTAGTAAGTCCTTCTACTATTAGGCCACTACTTAAGGGGATATAAATCGAGTACTTTATTAGGCGGTATACTACTATAAGGATAGTATTCTATTTCCTATCTATAGCCGTGCTATAAACCGGTGGTAGGCCCGTGATAAAGTTAATAGATATCTCTATAAAGGGGCGCTAAAGCACTAGACGACTCGCTAGCTCGCTATATAGCTTATAGTGCCGCGGCTTAGTGCGTTAATAAATAGTATAGGTAGGCATAAACTGCCGGATATCCCTAGGTAAATAATCCTAGAAGTAAAAGTCCGAAATCCTTTTAATAGTCCTTATAACCCTATAGTAACCCACGCTAGGTCTATTATAGAAACACTATAGAACCTTTTAACGGAGGCTAGAGTAGTCTAGTATAAAAACGCGATTCTTAAAATAAAGGATACCACCGCTCCTAGACTAGTATCTATACGTGGTATCGTTACCGTGGGCCTTACGCTATCTAATGCAAAAAGAGTTATCCGCTTACGCCTCTACCACCTCTTCTAGTAAGGTAGGGGAATTAAGAGCGGGAAAAACAGAGTTAGACTTAGGGGCACTATAAGAACCACGCTGGTTCCCGATAAGGCCTAAAGTAAATTACCTCGAAAAAGACTCTAAGATAACGTTATCCGCTTATATCTTAACTATCTTTTCCGGTAAGGTAGGAGGAGCGGGAATAGCGAGGGTACTATACTAGGTCCTATATAGGCCTAAGGCAGAACGCTTCGAAAAGGACTCTAGAAAAAGATTATCCGCTTACGTCTTAACTACTAAGATAGGAGGAGCGGGCTCTAAAAAAAGGTTATCCGCTTACGTCTTAATTACCTTCGGTAAGATAGGAGGAGCGGGAGAATTATAACCGGGGCTATTACGGGAACCACGCTAGTTCCCGATATAGCCTAAAATAAAACGCCTCGAGAAGGACTCTAAAGAGGGATTATCCGCCTATACCTTTACTACCTTTTCCGGCAAGGGGGAGTTAAGAGCGGGAATAGAAACTAGGGCAGTATAGGAACTATCCTGGTTCCCGATACGCCCCTTAATAAAACACTTCGAAAAAGACTTTACCGCCTTAGCCCGGTTAGTAACTAGGGCGCGCTTATAGGGCGTATATTAGGGCTTCCTCGATAATCCGTCCGCGGGGTTTAATATCCCCGGACGGTGCCGAATCTTAAAATTAAACAGGGCGAGCTCCTTAAGCCACTATACGTGCTACTATAACCGCGTAGATACGGTGTTGGAGTGGTTCGGCAGACGGTCACATGACCCCCCTTTTAAGGCCGCTGGATCCGCTGCCTATATGTATATTAAGGACAGGCTCGGGACGTCCCTATCGAGGGATTAATATATAATTATTATCCTCTTTTATAATTACTTATTCCACGTTTAAGGTATCTTTCCAGCTTAACTTACGTTGCCTTGATCAGAATAGTGACTACCGACCTACTTCTTCGCTAAAGGTTATAGCGGTGTTAGTTATATTTTGGTTATGTATCGTGGTTTCGCTGGACTAACCTCTTTATCTAATCTTTATCTTAACGATCTAGTACTACTACGTCTTTATCCAGTTATAATATAGTGCTCGGAGGCGGATTTATTCGGCGTCCCTAAAGTATTCTAACCCTAATTAGAGTAATAGAGGCGCTTAAGGGAGGTTCCGGCCCTCCTAAACGGACTATTAGTTAATAACTTCAGAAAGAATATAAAGATAACGACTAAGGAAGGATTCAACGCTTTAAGACCGAGGGGAGATTAGCCCTAATAAGATCAGGAAAAGAAAAGAAATAACTGCTTAGGTAAGAGTTAAAGAACTATTAACACTTTTGATTATAAGACCCGCCGCTACGTAGGTAGTAATTATAGCGGAGGAAACTGATTAGATCGCGATAGAGTTAGATTCTGGATATAGAATAGACTCGATAGAGGGCTTATAACCCCTACTACTAACTAAGATAGACCCTCGTATAACGGCGAAGAAAAGATAAGACCGCCGAGAGTAGCTTACCCGGATTAGGGTAACTAAACCCTAATAAATCTAATAAAAAGCTAATACCGAGTATAGGAGCGAAATAATGATACCTTATAAGAGGACCCGATAGTTTAGTAAGGACCTCTATAGACCCCGTGAGCAGGTCGTGATACTTCTTCGTAAGACTTAGCGGGTAATACTTTTAATATTAATATCCGTGAGTATAGTCCCTTTACTAATAGGTAATCTCCTAATAGTGGGGGGCCTTTTCCTTCGAGGTAAGTTAGAAAAGCTAGACACTGAAGATAAGTATTAAGGAGTAAAACCTAGGACCGCCCTCTCGTTAAAGACCTTATCACTCTTATTAAGATAAGATAATATATATAATAACCTGGCTAGTATCTAGAACACCTATAGGATCTTCTCGCTAGACGATTAGTTCGAAGAACCTTTCCCTAAATACCCTAAGCGCCCTAACTCTATTATTATTATTCGCCTACCCCCTCGTACTTACACCTAAAACACTATAGACACTTAGACTTAGTATCGCGAGCCTACCCCTATTATCGTTATTAGCGACTCCGATAATAAGGCTCCCTCGCCGGCTATTCCCCCTATTCTTACGCCTACCACTTCTGCTACCCCTAATTAGGGGAACCACGATATCAGGGCTACGGCCTTACCTCCGCCCGCTTCTAGGCCGACTACTACGTCTACCGCGGCTCCGGCTACTATTTCAATAACTACCCCTAACACTACCCCTATTACTACCCCTGCCTAGCCCGCTTCGAACGCTTCCCCTACCACCGCTAAAGACCTAATTAAGCTGCTATAAGCCCTAATAAGCCGTGACCGAGAGAGCACTATTACCGAGGTCGTTAAAGCCCTACACCCTACCACTACCACGTTAAGAGTACCCCTAAATCCCCTCGCTACTAGAGCTCTCCGCTTTAGTGGTAAGTCCCTCTCCATGTTCCTTTAGCAGTACGATAACTATACTAAGCTTAACCGCCTTAGTAAAGCCGATAAGATCACCTACGTTAACCTATACACGGATACGGCTATTCGTCCCGCTATCGAACGCCTAGTCAGAGAGGTTTAAGCCGATAAGGGCGGTTAGTCTAATCTAGTTAAGAAGCTCGTTAAAGAGTTCTCTTATCTGGATCCTAACTACTAACTTAACTTCTCTTACGAGGTTTATTAGCTTCGGGTAAAGCATAAGACGCATAAGATTAATAGCGTTTATCAGGTTAGGGACTTATTATAGTAAATCACTATCTAGAAGACTAAGGCCGAGCGGGTTTAAGGCACTTTTATCGAAGACTCCGAGTTCTACGGTATCGTTCTTACTATTCTATATAGGGATATCTATATATTTATCGCTAATAAGCTTAAGATTCGAGGCACCGACTTAAGAAAGATAGTTAAGAGCTATAAGCTATTTTTAGACCTACTACGCGAGTAGTCTACGGATATCTAGGAAGTAGAGGGTAAGCCTATAGATAAGGACGCTATACTAGGTATAGCTAAGTCTAATTAGCCTAATAGTACCGCTTTCTAGCCCATGATCTTAAGGCGGCCTACTATAGTCTAGGAGTCTATAGCCTCTTAATCGGATATAGATAAGCTCGCCGACCTCCTTAAGAAGTATACTATTTCCTTTATCTATAATAGAGCTAAAGGCGTTAAGGGTATTACCGCCTAAGTGCTCGCCCTATCTAAAAGGATAGGCAAGGAGAAGGTCTAAGCCCTCCTCGCTACGAAGTCTAATCTAAGGAACGCCTTTTATACTGTCTTTAAGCACGCCCCTTAGCCTACGATAACTGCTTTAATGTATTTCGCTACCCTTAATTAGGCGAATAGTGCCGCTTCCTAGTCTAATAACGCCTAGTATACCGAGGAGATCTACTACGGAGGACCCCGCCCTAAATAGAATAACCGGCGTAATAATAGCCGCCCGACCTAGTAACACGATAACCGCCTAGGATAGCAGAGAGTTGCCTAGAATAATGGATAGTCCCCGCTAGCTCGCTATTACTATTACGGCTAAGAAGGATATCGGAGAGATAACTACCCTATCCTAATCCACGATAACGCCTATAACCTAGTTAAGTAGGAGTTCCCCGCGTATTTAGTTATAGATTAGACCGGTATTTAGGTAGCCTGCCTAAAGAGCGAGCTATGAGTTAACGAGTACTAGCTATACCGACGCCTTATACTATATTAGCTAGCTACTAAGCTTTATAGCCGATTGAAGGAGCTCGTAGACCTTTATATTAAGACCTTCTAGCCCCTTACCCTCCCCTATAAGACTAATAAGACTAATAGACTTATAATTAAGTATATAGTTAAGTAGGTATAGAAGTAGTAGACCGGTTAGAGTGGTTATGCCACCTAAGCCACTTAAGCCTTAAGGGTTACTAAGGTCACGAGATCTATTAACTTTATTATAGCTAGAGTGTATACTACGTCTATATCTTAATATACTTCGACCGACCCCTAGGACCCTCTTCGTACTACTAGGAGCGGTAGAATTAGTAAACCCACGCTAAAAGTAGCTAGTTCCCCTAATTAGGCCGTTTAATAGACCCTAATAACTCCGGAAAGCTCTTAGAGGGTTATAGAGATAGTTGACGATACCGATATAGACGACGGTCTAACCCCTAATTCGATAACCCCTATATCTAGACCTACTACCACCTTAAGTACTACTCGATCTATCTCGCGAGCCTCGGCTTAAAAGGATACCCTTAACTTATTTAACTAGGAGGCCGTTATATAGAAGGTCCACGAGAAGAGCCTAAAGCACCTTTCAGAGATAAAGGTTAAGGTTCCTATAGTTTACCTCCTCTCCACTAATAGAGCTATCCTCGTGGACTACGGAGAGACGCGAAGGTCGATTAGTAGCTAGGTAAAGCCTTATAAAGTTATCCGCTTAACCCCTAAAGAGACCTTTTTCACGGACTCCTTACCCCTAGGACCCGAATATTATATATAGTTTACGAATACTATAACTACTACCCTTACGCCTGATAATACCCTATCTATCACGCCCGCCCCGATAATTAATAAACTAAAGCCTCTTACTATCTACACTAAGTATATAACGATACGGGTTAGCCTAACTAAGCGAATAGCTAAGGCCTACCCTATAGAGAATCGTTTTTACGTAGTTATTAATATAGGAGCCGTCTTTAATACTATCCGGCTAGATCTCGTAGAAAAGCTAGGAGTATAGAGCCGTATAGGGAAAAGTAATATCGCGATTAAGGGAATTAACGACGTGGATAGGGTAAACTACGTAGGATATCTAGAAGAGCACTTTTAGGTTAGGGACTAGTATAAAAAGGTCTATTTCGTCGTGATCGAGGGAATAAGGCCTAGGATACTTCTTAGCCTACCGTTCTTACTTAATAGTCACGCCTCTTTTATCTATAGAGACGGATAGATCGATATAGACTTCGCCTACGGGGACGCCCGTATTATCGTCCTTACCGCTAATAGAGAATAGGTCGATAACCGCCCTTATAGATAAAGTTAGCCTAAGTTTAAAGAGGAGGAAAAGCGTTAAGAGGAGGAGGATTTAATCGATCTAAGTATCGGATAGTAGGGGGAGGATAGCGTCTCTTATAGTTAGTCCGGGGCCGCTACCTTAATATCGAGTAACGATAGGACTAGCGGTTCGCCCGATTAGGGGGCGAAAGAGAAGGAGGAGGCGAAGAAGGAGAAGACGAAAAGAAAGAAGAGCGACGATGATATTTTCTTTTATTTAGATAATAAGGACGCTGCTGATTTAGTAGCCTTCCTGTTTACAGAGGAGGTAAAGCCTATAATAAAGAGAATTTATATAGCCTTAAGGGCGATACTACGAAATTAGGGCCGAGGATATAAGAGGTATATTACGAAGGCTCCCTATATAATAACTACGATTATATAATAATATGTAATTCACACTAACTACTTATCTTTTTCGACTTTTCCACACCACTATTAGCCTAATCACCCTAATAGCCTCTTAGTCTTATATTTTCGAAAGGACCGGATAATATAGGATAATTCCTAGATAAGAGCGCTCGAGGCTCTAAAGAAAGAGGAGGATAGTATTATTAGTATAGCCGCGATTACGATAAGGAGGCTATAGTAGCCGAAAAGGAGGAAGTCCTAGGATCTTATTAAAGAAGTATACTATCCCCCTAATCCCGAAGGCGTCTTTACTATATAGAAGATAAAAGCTCTTAAGGTTTACCCTTTTAACGATATCCCGTCCGATAAAAATATCCCTAATAGAGACCCCTACTAGAAGAAGAATATCCTCGTAGAAATTAAAGAGAAAGACTAGGAGCTAGAAGACGAGCGGTTCGTTAGCCTGATTATACTAAAGTTTTTTAAAATTATACCCCGTTCGCGCCTTATACCCGAAAGACTCGACGCTATCCTAGAGACCGTCGACCACTTAACCCCTAAGGAAAAGGAGCTTATAATAAAGGTCCTCCTAAACCGAGAGGCAGCTATTACGTGGGATTAGACTAAGTGCGGCCGCCTTAACGAACGGGTAGCCCCTCTATAGAAGATTCGAGCGGTTTCTTATAAGGCGTGTTAGGCGAAGGGGATCCTTATCCCTAAGACTTTATAGTCTATAGTCGTGCAGATAATACAGGACCGCCTTAAGAAAGGTATAATCGAGGAGAGCCACGTAGCCTATTATAACCCCTGGTTCCTAGTTAAGAAGAAGGACGGTAATATACGGCTTATTAACTCGGCTACTAAGATTAATATAGTAACTCTTCGAGATACCTTTATACCGCCTAAGGCTAACGAGTTCTCCGAGGATTTCGCTATATATAAGCTTATATCTCTCTTAGACCTCTTTTCCGGCTATAATTAGGTTACCCTTAATAAGGAGTCGCGAGATCTTACCACCTTTATGACTATTATTAGACTCTTTAGGATATATACCCTTCCTTAGGGGGCTACTAATTTAGTGGCCTAGTTTATACGTATTATAACCCGTATCCTTTACGACCTTATTCCTTAGTACTATAAAGCCTTTATTAACGATATTATAGTAAAAGGACCGATAACCACCTATAAAGATACCCTGATTAGACTAAGAATTCGCCGTTTTATAGCCGAGTATATCGCTAATATCGATAAAGTGCTTCTTAACGTGGAATTAGCTAGAGGCACTATCGTAGGTATTAAAAGCTAGTGGTATTAGAAAGCAGCTACTATTATAGGCTATATCTATAGCATTAATAGTCGTTCCCCTAAGTAGGCTAAGATAGCGAAGGTCCGAGAGTAGGAGAGGTATAGCACGGTTTCTAATATTTATTTATTCCTCGGTCTTATTACCTTTTACCGAGTCTGGATTTATAAGTTCGCTATTATCGCTAAACCCCTAACCGACCTGCTACGGAAGAATACTGCCTTTAAGTAGGAGGAGCCTTAATAATACGCTATAGACGCCCTTAAGAAAGCCCTTACCACTGCCCCTGTCCTGATTACTATTCAATACGGCGAAGGCGTGGGAGTTATCTATATTATCGTCGACGCTAGTATAGATAGATAGGGTAGAATCCTCGGGTAGTACGTTAAGGATAAAAGAGCCGTGGCACGGTACGAAAGCGGACGCTAGTCTCCTACGGAGAGGGTCTATAACGCTAGTAAGCTAGAGCTAAGGGGAGTCCTAAAAACCCTTCGGCGCCTACGTAACTACCTTTATAGGGTTTAATTTATCCTCGAAACCGATACCTAAGCCCTCTTATCCTAGTTAAAAGGATCTGCTACTAACCTTCTTAGTGCCCTAATTACCCGATAGCTCGCCTGGATCCGGCTCTTCGACTTCGACGTTAAGTATATTAAGGGATCTAAGAATACTATAGACGATAGACTCTCGCGGATACCCAGAATACCCTTTAATTAGGCTAACGACGATACCGAAGGAGACCTAAACAACTTCGTAGACGATAGAATCTTCCTTATAGAAGCCGAGAAGTAGTTCGACGACCCTGCCTTAGCTAATAATATCCTTAATAAGGACCTTACCTAGAGTTAGTTTTCCCGATAAGTAGCCACCTTCTTAACGACCTTTCGCGTGCTTAGGGGAATAGATCCTAAGGAAGCCTATAGAGTTAAAGATAGAGCTATCCGTGTATTCCTTAAGGACGGATTATTATAGACCCGAGTAACTAAAGCCGATTTAACCCCTAAACGCTAGATTAACGATAAGGATACCTAGGTTAACCTAATTAGGAGAGCCTATAATAAATCCGGATACCGAGGAAGGCAGGGCACTTACTATCGCCGTACCGCTAACTACTTCTAGGATAGTATCTATAAGAGCGTTTAGAGGTTTATCGAGTCCTGTTCTGAATACTAGGCCCGCCGTAGCCGTTCCTAGGAGGACCCCTTAATCGTAATAAGCCTACCTAAGGCCGCCCTCCCTTTTACCTGGGTCTGCCTAGACGTTTAATATCTCTAAGGGTGGTATCTTATAGAGGCCCGCTATATATTTATAGATTAGGTTAAGGCCCGACTACTAAAGAAGAACACGTCTAAGGCTATTACCTTATTTCTATAGGAAGATATAATCTATAGGTATAGGCTTTATATAATCCTCCTTATAGATAGAGGTCTAGAGAATAAGAGTTATATAATCGAGCTAAACCGTCGTTATAGAATTACTCGGAAGCTCGCTTCGGCCTATTACCCCCGCACTAATAGCCTTAATAAGGTTAGGTATAAGGCTATTACCTATGCTCTGTTTATCTAGTCGAAGCTTTACCCTAAAGCCCTTTATAAGATCCTCCCGATAATCCTCTTCGCTAACCGTATAACGGTAAGAGCTTCTACTAGCCGTACCCCTTTCTTCCTTCTACACGGCCACGAGGCTATTACCCCGATTAAGACGACCTGCCTAACCTAGAGAGTACTAGACTAAGGCCGCGTTAAAACCCCTAAGGATAAGATAATACTTCGGTTAAGGGCTTTTACCTAGCTTAATACTAACCGATAAGCTACTATTACTATAATCACTAAATAACGAGGGCGACGGATAGCCTATATTAACGCTAGGCGTGCCCGGGTACTCCGTAAGCAAAGGCTATAAGTTAAGGATCTTATACTAGTTCACGATACTAAGAAAGCTATCGATATAAGCTATGAGGCTAAGCTCGACTACTGCTAGAATAGCCTATATTATATCCGAAAGGCTAATCACGATAATAAGTTCTTTATCCTTAAGACTCTTACTAAGGATAAACTAAAAGGGATTACTTTTACTACTAACCGCCTAAAGAAGTTTATCTAAAACGATAATAGGTACTAGGAGCCTAAGGACTAGACTATACTTAAACGGGACTATAGCGAAGAGCTTAAGATTATATACCCTACCCGAGGAGCGCCTATCACCGAAGAAGTCACCGAAGCACTCCTTTTACCTGGCGAGGACCCTAAGGAAGATACTAGGGCCGAGGATAATATTAGTTCCCCTAATTATACTATTAACGATATTTTACGCCGCTCCGAGAGACTAAGAGAGTTATTAGGGGAGTATGATAAGAAGCTGGAAGAAGAGTTAAAAAAGGTAAGGGAGTCTAGTACCGTCGAGGTGCAGATTCTATAGCGCCTAGATTTTAACCCGAGTAAGTACGAGGATTATACTAGCGAGCTGTATTTTATTCTTTATTATTATTTTCCCTGATTTCCTTTATTTTTAAAGCCTGTACTCGTTAGGAGGCTAGCGTGTAGTCTTAGGGCCGAGGGTAAATAGAGCTAAGTCTCTTATCCACCTAGAGTCGTGATATACGCTAGTATAAAGGGCGTAAACCTATAAATAATCTTCCTAACTACTACCCTAGTCCGTTTCTTTTTTAAACTTTTACCTTTATTACCCTAATTAGAGACACTATAAACCTATCCAGACTTATTTCCCCGATTAGAAGACTTTTCCCTATATTTATTATTTATTATATTTATAAGTACGCCTAACTACGTGGACGTTATAGAGATATACCACTATACACTCTCTTTTCTATAGTAAGTATAGGTTTCTTTTATTATAATCTTGAATTCTTTACTTCTATTCCCCTGATTACCGTATAATTTATCGGACCTAAACTAAATTATTCCTGGTTTAATATAAGCTGCCTATTCTGCGGAAGGGAGTTATAGTCGGGAATAACTAGTATAAGAACGGTTACTAAGGGTATAATATAATCGAGAGAAATGCCGTTAGAGGCTATAAGCCGTAAACCGTAAATCCCTCCTTTACTAACCCTAGTACTAGTAACTTTTTAGGTTATTACGTTAATCTTAAAGGCCGATTTTAGAAGTATAAGAGCCACCCCCTTCCTACTGCCTAAAGCCCCCTTTTCCTAATCTCTATTACTGATCGCTCTCCCTATAACTAATATTATACCCCTATTCCCCTGACTACACCTATATATACTACCCTTAAGCCTACTATACGTAAGTTCCTTATCCGGAAAGAAAAGACTAACACTATACCTATTACTAAAAGAGTAAGTTTAAGACACTAAGTTAACGGCGTTAAGAGCCCCGCCAGAAAAACCCCTATTAAAGAAAAACGTAATATTACGACGACGACGGCGGTAATAATAATAAAAACCGGAAAACCCGGGGATTCCCTAGTTTCGTTAGCCTAATTAAGCGACTGCTGGCCGCTGCCTATAAATCTTATTCTTCTTATAAGGGCTTTATCGGTAGATAGGCCCGTGGAGTCTACTCGTGTGGAGTAGAAAACGGATTATTATAAAGAGAAGGAAAAAGAGAAGAAGATAAGCTACGAAGAAGACCTCCTTTTATACCTTATTTCCCCTGACCTTACTACCTATTCCCCTAATTAGACCTATTATAAAGTTCTCGCGAAAAGAGTAATGCCCTAAGTACCAGGGAACGTTACTTTATAGAACTCCCGTTTATCTATTAGAGTTATATTATTTGGATAATTAACTATCTGATTCCCTTCCCTATAAGCCACCCTATAAACCGCGCACCTATTCTTATTACCTATTCCCCTGATTATAAAGCACCCTATTAAGTAAATAACTTAGTTTCTAGGTTAGGATCGCTTTTATAGTTACCTTCCTTAGGCCCGTACTTCTTAGAGACCCGACGCTAGACCTAAGCCCCCTTAGGAAGCAGAATAGTCTAGTAGATAACTATATCCTCCCGGTTAGGCACCTCCTTAGCCTTACGGATAATATTATAATACCTATCCACCTCCTTCCTATACCGAGCTAAGAGTATTAGAATAAGACTAAGTAAGCTATTATAAGCCTTAGAGGTCTTGCCGCTATAGGCCTAGCGTATTTAGCGAGTAATCTCGTGGACTATAGCGGTTATATTAACCAGGAAAACGTTAGTCCGAGGAGAGTAGATCGGGTATCGTTTATCGTTATAGAAAGACTACGGTAGCACTAAGTTATCCTTAGGGAGGGGATTATAGTGTTTAAAGCCGGGGTAATCACTATCGGGCTAGCTAATCTTATACTTAGCCCACTAGAACTTCTTACAGAGGCCCTTATCTCGGAACGTGTAAGTAGACTTATAGAATAGATAGTTAGCGTAGTCGGGGAAGCGTGGATTCTACGGCAGGGAGACGCACTTATAGAATAGGTACGTGATCTTATTATTAACCCGATCTGTTATAGCTGTTTAGCATTCTTCGTAGTACTAGCAGGGCACCTTATTAACTACGCTATATACCTGCATGATAAATGCCTTAGCGGCGTAAGGCCCTTATCACGATCTTTATAATATACTCTTTTTAGGGGCTCGTGAGATCCTTAGCCACGAAGATACGACGGCGGAATAAGGGCGTCTTAAAGAAGTCACGTATTTCCCTGAATAGAGCCTGTTCTATATCCCGGTTAGTAATATTTAATAAAGTATTCTAAAACCGGTTCATAACGGTGAGCCGGGTATCTAAATCGACGATAGAAGATAGAAAGTCGAGCTCGACGTACGAAACGCCGCCCTTACTAGCTACCTCGAATTAACTGACGTAAGTGTTAACCTTAGTATTAAAGTTAGCACGCCCTAATTAGGGTAACTATAAGAAATAAGGAAGGAAAACTTATAGTTATATCTATAGGCGTTACCTAAACGTTATACTTATTAGGAGTGCCCCTTATTAGACGCGTTTTAGACTAAAACCACGGAATAGGCTTAACGGACTCCTATCTACTAACGGCCTTTTTACGTTTATACGGTTCCGCTTTATTTAATACCCTAATTATATGCTTAGAAGCCATAGTATACGTTTAAGAAGTTAGGAAGTAGTTATAGTAATAGTGCTATCGGTAGAGATAACTATAGAAGTGGTGATATTGCTTAGAAAAAGAGGAATAAAGAGCCGGGGATCCTATATCTTTTATATTTAAGAGACAGATAAGCAGAGACGTCAACTAAGCGGTTTATAGCTTTTATAAGTTAAGAGAGGCGTCTCTAACGAAATAATCACGACTATTCGACCTGCCTTTATAGCTATTTATAGCTACCTCCTTTTATTTTCCATATTATAGAATCACGACTCCGCCCACTACCTAATAATAAACGAAGAGCCTTATTAGATATTTACTAGCTAATTATAGTAAGCGCCGAAGCCAGTTAGCTAATTATAGTAAGCGTTTCTAATATCGATTTCCTAATTTAGCACCTTCTTTCCGATTTTATAAAGGCTATCATTATTATGACTTAGGAAATAACCTCCTTTAACGACTAAAAGACCGTTCGAGCTATAGTTATAAGCTAAGGACTCCTGCTTAAAGAGAAGAGCCTTTAGAAGAGGTCCTCGGAGGATAAATTAAACCCTCCTTGGCCTTAATCCTAATCTCCCCCCCTTCGATATTTCCTTATAGACTTAGGCTTACCTATTCTTCCCTATTATATTTTACTCCTTTTCCGCTATTTTAATCATCCCGTTCCCCCCCCCCCCGAACGTCCCTTCTTCCCTTTTTCTCTCTTTCTTTTCGTAAGAAATTATTACTAAAGACCCTAATCAGGGTAACGTAAGTAACCGCAGACATTAGATCCTGCGAATATCAACGCTATAGCCGCTTATAGCTCTATAGACTACTAGGCCACCGCTATTAAGGGCTTAGACCTAAATAAGGGTATTTAGCCTAAAGGACGGACCGCTATCGAGTTGAGCACTAGGCCCCGTAAGGAGTATAACCCTAAGAAGAGTAGGTGGGCGTTCCTAGTAAGTGGTTTACCGTACCGCCTCTTTTAGGCTGTAGATAACGATACCCCTTATACTGGGTTTAGAGCTATCTGGAAGGATGGCTAGTAGATAGTTTAGGGACTCCTGGATAAGAATAAGAATAACGGGTTAGACGTAGAGGCCGTAGGGCTCGCCGTATTATAATCGCCTCTAATAATCTTATATAGCGAAGGATATCTTAAGGTCCGTTCTATCTTAATATTAGCCTACCGGCTATATAAAGATATTAAGGCCGATAGGTAGTAAGAGAAGAGCACTATAGAAGAAGTTACTATTTACGGTATGCTATATAATAAATACGGGTATACTAAAGGGCGTAGGCTATATTAGCTATTCTACATATCCCTACTTATAGAGCTTATTAAGGGTTTTATCCAGGAATTACTTATCGTCGCGGCTAAGCGGGTACGCCTTCTAACTAATCTTTTAGTTATATTACCCGTCGACTAGGGGAATCCGTATATATTCCTTAGGAGGTATATCGATAATACCTTAATTAGTCTATACCTTAGGGTATTTCTCCACGATTTTAGCGAAATAACGGATAATCCGGCCCTTATAGCGGTAGATCGTTACGCTTTCCTTAGTAGTCTCCGTGGGAGCGTTAGGGCTTTTAGCGATACTAAGTTTCCCCTTAGACGTAATATACCCTCGGAATAATTCGCCTTTCGCTATATTCACCTAGGGTTCCACGGCTTTTATACGCTTTATTAGGATATCGCGCGCGTTATCGTGTTTAGCGTGGAAATAACCGTCCGCGTAGAAGGGCTTAATATGACCTAATCTAGTACTACACGGAATAACTAATAGCTAATTACTAGCGTTAAAGATTAGTATACTCGACTAATCCCGTAAAAGTAGGCTAGGGGATCCGGCGATATCGGGTATAAACTCTATAGAATCGATATTAATATCCGGCTTCTAAATCGGAATAAGTCTATACTACTAGGGCGGAATTATAGTCTTCTTAGCGGACTTAAGCTTCCGCTAGACCGGTAAGCGTTTAGCGAATACTTAAGCTAGGATTAAAAGATCCTAGTAGGCGTTAAAACGAATAGCGTCTCGCGTATTTAGAATATCTAGGCTATTAGAGTAATTAAACTCTTATCCTAAGAGCAGACCGGCGTTAAGCCTAGGGATAACCTAGGCTCTAATATATAAGCGGCCGATCCGCGTATCTTTACCTACTATACCACGGACTAGCACGGTAAAGATAGCCTATCCTAGGGTCTTTATCGACCCTACGCCTTAAAGAATAGTATATTTAGTAGAGTCGATATATTTATCGGGAAATCGACTAAGGAGCTACTAGCTTACTATATAGCGGGAGGCTCCTAAGTTAATATAGATTTCGAACAGCTTACCTATAGCCGTGCTATAGGCTTAGATCCGGGCGTACGTATACTTATAAGGACCCCGGGTAGGATCCTATACTTCCTAAAATACACCGTTAATTAGGGGAGAGTCCTATCTACCTTAGTCCGCTAGTAAATACGGCTAACGATAAAACCTTTCGTGGTAAATAGTCTTAGTCTTAGATCTTATAGACGTATAGTATTTACTATACTCTTAGCATACTTAGTAAAGATTAGAATACTTAGGTATAAAACCGGGTCTATTAGCAACCTAATATAGTTACTTACTTTTATTATTATCCGCGCTATTATTATATAGCACTATAGAACCTTTTAAGTTATCTTGCTAATAATAGTGCTTATTATTAGGCTCCGCGTTAGCGTTATCTTCCGATATAGATCCTACGGTATCCTTAGCGGATACGTGGATAAGCTCTTAGAGTCTTTCTTAGCGATAGTCTTAGTATTAGCGATTAGGCTAGTTATTTACGTTATTAGTTAGTAGGCGTTCACCCTTATTGTTTATAAAGCGATTAGCATTTAGCGCGGGTAAGGCGCGTGGTGAGTCGTTACGGCGGAACTAATTCGGACTAAGGGAGTAACGGTTAGGCTATAGCGTGCGGCGGTATTCCGGTATAGGGCTAGACCGCCGGTTATAATACTATAGAGCGGGTAGCTAGGCGTAGATACTAGGCGAGGCATTATATAGTCCACGGTTTTTACGGTCCGTTTTCGGGAGGCTATAATAGCTAATAAGGTGCTTCTAACCTCCTTACGTATAGTTCCTATACTATCCGAGTATTTAATCGATAAGAGTAATTATAAAGTCCGTCTAGCAGATAAGAGGCCCGGGTCGTATTACAGTAACGGCTAGGTTTATATTAAGCTTATCCTAAATAATAGATAGGAGCTTTTCCTTAGGTTTATCGGCGGCCTTAGCTAAGCGGATAACCTTATCGGCGAATACCCGAATATCGTGGCGGAGCGCTATATCTTTTAGGGTATACTTTTATCGGCGTAGCTTATACTCGGCTTCCTCGCGCGGGAGCTTAAACCTCTCCTAGAGAGCCTTTATCTAATCGGCCACGGCGGTATCCTTATTAAAGAACTTACGGCGGCCTATATTAAAACTTATAAACTATACGGATACTTCCCTAAGGAGGTATTATAGTAGGCTATAGGGTATGCTTTACTTATAGTTATCGCTTAGACTAGTATATTATTTAATCGTATTAATAAATCGGTAGATATCTATATGAATAAGCTTAGTTCCTTTAGTATATATATTCTTTTTAGCGGAGAAGTACCGGGGAGGGTTAAAATAGCTAAGGTTATTTACCCTAAAGCGGTAATTACCCGATAACGTCTAGTTATTTCGGAAGTTAGCGGTACTCTACGCGATAAACGCGGCGAGATCTATTAATCGGATATATATAAACGGCTATTACGGGCTCGCGCCTTAGTTATTAAACGGGTTTAGTATACCGTATTAGCCACTTTAACCAGGGATACCGGGGGTATTCCCCTAATTACCTTATCTCTAATCTATACCGCTACTACCTTAAGGCCTCCCTTAACTATTAGTGGCGTAGTCTTATATACCGCTAAGACTAGTATAGTCCCCGGAGTTCCCGGAGTTTCCTCCGGTATTTGCGGTTATAGGAATATAGATAATATCCGATAGGGTCAGACTATAACGTTTATCCTTATTATTTACGGTTAGCGAATAATAGGTAGATTTAGTAGTTTAACAGTCTATAGTAAAAGATTAGCGGTTAGTAATATCGGAAATAGTATCGGCGGTTAGTATTGGTAAGAAAAATAAATTAGAGTATTAGTTAATACGTTACTCGATAAAGGGGCGTAGTATATCCCGTTTATCTTCTAGGAATCCGCCGATTATTACGCTTATAACGGGGTATAGGGGGAGTAAGCTTAGCCCTATACCTATATTATTATAATTTGGCTTTAGCTTAATAATCGGAAGTTTAGGACTAGCAGTAAAGGGATAAATAGGCTATTTTCCTTTAAGATCCTAAGTTTAGCCGGGCCTTATAAGGAGTTCCCGGGAATAAGGTTCTTTACTTAGCTACTTAGATATAGTGTTAGTGGATTTCGCCGGTATTATAATCTATATCTAAGGGTATATAGGTTCCTTAATACATCTTAAGACTATAGCTCTTCTTCTTAAGGTTAAGGCGCCGCTAGCGCTAGGTAGCCTAAGGAGATTATAGGCCTATTTAGCCACGCGAAGTAGGGCGAGAACCTTAGGCGAAAGGAATTCTTTCGCGAGATCGGGATAATTATTAACTATCTTAATAATATTCCTTATTTCTTTAAGGTCCTAGAGGCGGGGAATATTATTAATAGGGTTAGTATCGGTTATAATTCGGAGCTTTTAGTATTTTATAGCTAGTAATCGTTATAAAAGCGGTATAAATAGCGTTTAGCGGTGTATAACTAAAGGATAGTAGTTCTCTTATATACTCTACGCCTAGACCTATTAAAGGGGAGGCGTTTTCGTCTAGCGATAACTGGTTAAGCTATTCTACTTAGTGATTGTAGTAGACACGGTAGCGTTATATAGCTTTTATAAAATAGTAGTATATAAACGTCGTGTAAAACTTAGTTATTACTATTTAATATACCCTAACTAGGTATATATCTAGCTAACTAGTACTATAGGACTTAGAAGCCAGGATTTCTAAGGGGTAACCTTAGGGTACTATAAATAGTAGTAAAATAAGATATCTTCTCTAAACTAAAATAAATAAGGGGGTACCCGAAGTAATATATCCACGGGTAAACCCTATAGATTCCTTAGTATCTATATATAGGATTATTCTAGAGGGGTACCGCTATAATATACTAGGTTCCGTGGTAGTACCTTAGGTACCGCCGGGGTATACCGGGTTCTGTGGTAATACCTTAGGTACCGCCGTGGAATACCGGGTTCTATGGTAGTACCTTAGGTACCGCTATGGAATACCGGGTTCCGTGGTAGTACCTTTAGTACCGCCGTGGTTCCGGTATTCCGCGGCGTACTATAGTTCGCGTGTGCGTATTAGGGTATATCGTATAGGTATACGGACCACGATATAGTCCTTAGGGGATCTATGCCTAACTAAGGGCTTCGGACCTTAGGGACCTCGGATATTAGGATATAATAAGGATAGAAACCGGGAAAGACTAGATAGGATCTAAATAATATAGTATCTATAATAGTCTTTACTACCTAAATTAATAGTATAAAAGACTTATATATATATAACTTAATATAATATATATATGAGATTTCTGCTCTATTACATTTACTATTTAAGTGCTATTAAAACGTGCGATATCTCTGAAAGTATAGAGGATTTAACCCTCGCTACGCCTCTTAATTCGAAAAAGCACCTGAGTCCCTTTACAGTAACCCTTAGACGATTCTCTAGGACCCGAATCCAATCCCCCTCTGACTCGGAGGCCGAAGGCGTCTTCGAAACGCCCTCTAGGGCCCCCCCTGCTAAAAACCAGAGCCTTTTAGGCTTTAAATAGGCTAAAAAATCACCTATAGGAATAGCTAGAACCTCTGGAGAACACTCTACTATGCCCTAGAAGTCGACTAGCTCGGCTAGTAAGGCACAGGCTAAAGAACTACTTTAATAGGCTCTTTAGCTACTGTAATACGCCTACGACCTCGACCCTGTCCCCTAGATTAAGGCCCTAACCCTAGGGCCTAAATCTACTATTAACGGAGCTCCTAAAAGCTCTTAGCTACCTATACTCGAATAGAAGGTTAATAAACTAGGTCAGGCGGTTTGTAGGCTTATATAATAGTCTAAACCCCTATATAGCGAGGCTCTAAAATAGAAAAAAGGCCCTCTAGCATCCTAAGCCGCCATAATTTTAGGCTTTAGCACTATTAGCACCTACCCCCTTAGCAGCCCTCCTAATAGACCCTAAAAATATCTCTATGGTTATTCTTTAACCTATAGAAGGGGCCGAGATTCCCCAGAAAGACTTCGACCTCCTTAGGCTCCGAAACAGGCTTAATAAGGCTTTAAAAGCCCCTGTAGTTATGGCTGTTAGCCTTTCGACTAATAGAAATCTTATTTTGACCCCGCGCCCGAAATACAGCATTTAACAGCTCCTAGATTAGTAGAACTAGTAGATTAAAGAACTAAACCTACCTCTTTAGCCCCCCTAACCGATAGGTAACTAGTTTAAGCTTATTATTAAATAAGTACCTACTTAAGTCTTTAGGGGTAGCGATATCCCGGCGCTGGCTAACGCTTCGGAGCCACCGTAAAAGACCCTGAACCGAAGCCTATAATAAGGCCTAGGTGTAAAGGACCTAGTCACTAATATCGGCACCCTTAACTCTATTAGGGTATTCGGGAAGCCTAGGTAGCTAGGAGATCCGACTGCTTTTTACCACACTATAGTTAGATCTATACCTACTACTCAAGAGCAGAAGTACTCCCTAAAACAGGGGCTCTATATAGCCGGCTAGCGGCTAAAGGTCTATAAATATAGGCCTATAACCCCTGGAACCTAGTACTCTAACTACTAGAAATTTAGGTATACCTGGGGGACCGATAAGAGCCTAGTTACCTGCCCTGTCTACGCTATTAAAGGGCCACGGGGAGCCATACCACTATTATAACAGGTATAAGGAATACGGAGCCTACAAGTATAAGACGACCTATAAGTGCTATAACTACGGGGGAGCACACCCCAAGTTCAGTGAAGACTACAAGGTCTTTTAAACTATAAAATCCTAAATTCTATAAATAAAGAGCCTTTTACTTAGAAAGATATCTGGTTTATTTAATATAACGTCAATAAATAGGCCCCGGCGTAGGAGGCTATCCTAGAATAGGCTTTAGAAGCTTCGGCTAATATAGTCCTTATCCAGAAACCTGCCTACGTCTCGAAACCAGAAAGGTAGTATATTCGAAACCACCCTGCCTTTTACACCGTTACGTCTATATCCTAAAAACCCTAGCTTTTCCCTATTAAGTCTAGGGTCCTTACTTATATAAGACAGGGCTCTAGAATTGACCTTTTATACCGAGACGACCTTCTAGATAATATTAATGCGTAGATTATAGAGGTTTACTATCTATAGACCATCTATATTCTACACGTCTATAATAAGATAGAATAGAACCCCGAAATAATAGACAGAGGGCCTAGGCCCCCTAGTCCTAACCTCTTTACCTCTTCCACTTTTACCTCTTCTTCTTTTCCCTCCTTTTCAGGCTTTAGAAGCCGGCCCTAGACGGAGGATCGTGTGCTACGGGGCTTTTAGGTCCCTAAGCCGACTCTTATTATAGAGGACTTTAACAAAAACCACCAGCAGTAGAATCGGGATACTACGAATTAGGCTTCTATTATAGCTTAGGGCCTAGTCAACTAGTTAGATAGCCTTAGTACTACCTATTTAGTGGATTCTGAAGACGTTAACCTTAATGGGGGGACCTTTTATAGGTATAATCTTTATCAGGAATCGGTTATAGACGTTGCCTTTTATACACCCGGCTTTAATTGTCTCCGCTTTTATAAGTGGGAATATATCGAAAATACCAGGTCCCTATACCGTGCTAACGTTATTTTAGCTTCTGTTTTAGGCTCTAAAGGCCTTATAAACAGGTTACTTTCGCCGGCTTATAATTATAAGCTAGCAGATTAAGATCTATTTTCTCCCACTTTATAGAGCCTACAACCTAGCCTTAAATAGTAGCTTTAATAGGCTATTAACGCCTCGAACTAGGGCTTTATAGGTCGCTGCCTTCTGTATACTATTACCCTAGCGCTTAATGCTTTAATGCCTAAGCTAAATATAGTAGAGCGTTCGAAACCATGATAGACTAAAAAGCTAAAAGCCTTACGATAGTTAGCGAGCACGGATTTTAGGGTACTTAGAAAGATAGCTAAAAGGGTGCCTCGGCTGCCCGGCTAGCATTTTTAGAAACCTCCTAGAAAGACGCTCGAAACGCCTACTACCGGGTAGTAAAAATAGCAGAAAACGACTACTAGGAAGCCTGCCTAGCCTACGCCGAAGGCCCTGAGAATTTTGAGGCCTATAACTATACGAAGAGCGGCCTTAACACGAAAATACCACCGATTTAAACGCCTACGAAATAGAAGGCCTACGCTATCGAGGATAAGTATAACGTCTTACTTTAGACCCTTTTTCTAGCACTCTCCGCCACTAACGCCCCCAAAGCCCCTATATTTACAGGCCTTTCGGGGGACCTAGGCCCCTCTAACCCTTCTAATAGCACCTAAAGCCTAGCTGGATCACGTAGTCAGGGCCTTAGAAGACGGTGGGAGCAGCCTAGCCTCCAGGATATAGAACTATAACGCGCGACGTTTAGAGTTGCTAAAGGGAAAGCCCGCAAAACTAACAGGATAGGTTTAAAACGGATATAATAGACCTATAAGACTATCTCTAGGTCCTTTTTACAGGCCTACTCTGCTCTCTTTTCCGCAGGGTATTACCCTACCTACCAAAAAGAAGCCTTTAGGGTTATTCTGCCGAAGCTAGAAAAGAAGTACTATTCAAATCCTAAATCTTATAGGATTATACCCTTTCTAAAATACATAGGTAAAGTACTCGAAAGGGTTATAGCTACTAGGCTTAGCTATTTAGCTAATACCCGCGACGACCTTCTATACTCTAGTTAAATACGGGGTAGGAAATAACGCTCTGCTATCGATACGGCCCTTCGCCTCCTTTATTATATTAAGAATTAGCGTAAATCACGCTAAAATCCTATAATTTATTACGCTATTTTTAGATATTAAAGGAGCCTTTAATCACGTCACCCGCACCTAGCTACTTAGCACCCTTTAAGAGCTCTAACTACCCCCGAACCTAGTTAAATAGATAGCCTCTTTTACAGAAAATAGGTATATCTAACTATCATTCGAGGGTTACGTTTAGTGGCCTACCCCCTTAAATATAGGGGTCCTATAAGGCTTCCCGGTTTCCCCTATCCGATTCCTGATTTATATTAGGAAGGTTATAGCAGGACCGGACTTTTAGGGTCTTTAGCTCTTCTATATAGACGACTTTTAGCTATCTATAGCATTTATATTAACTAGGAAAAACTATAAAACCCTAGAAAAAGCCGTAGCCTCCCTTTTCGACATAGTAAAAGCTAACTAAGTCCTTTTCGACCACCGAAAAACAGAGCTTATACACTTCTATAGAAGACGCTCTAAAGAAGACGCCCTAGTGATTATAGAGGAGCACCTAGTAAAGCTAGCACTAGGTGCTATTAGGTGGCTAGGAGTCTAGTTTAATCCTAAGCTATCCTTTAAACCCCACGTCGAAAAACGCCTAAATTCAGCTTTAGGGGCCCTAAACAGGTTATATATACTAGCTAGCTCATAGAGGGGCCTTTCTTTTAGGGCCCTACGATAGCTATATCTAGCCTGTATTACCTCTTTGGCCAACTGCGGCTCGTAGCTCTAGTAGGAACCTAAATCACTAGGAAAAGACCTTATAGACCGCCTAGAAAGATTATAGTACGGCGCCCCAGTTAGGGCCTTAGGTGCCTTTAGGGGGGCGCCTTTACGGCCTTTAGAACTCGAAGCGGCTGTCCTCTTAGCAGCGGTTCGGTTAACTAGGTCTAATAGGCTTTATGCCCTTAGGATCTTAAAAGTCCTACTGAACCACCCTATTAAACGCCAGCTCCTAGCGAGGGAAAACTACGAAGACCTCGCCCGGTTATAGAACCTACTGCCCACTATATAGCTATATAGTTTAGGCTTAGAAATAGCGGCTTTAGTAGGGTAATCGTGGAATATCAAAGGTCCTACACCTAGGTAGGAGGCTCCCTAGGCTTCCGAGCCTATAGCGGACCTAAGACCCTTTTTGTCTCTAAAAGACCGGCCTGGAAAAGCTATTAACCCCGACCCTGGCCCTGACTCTAACCCCGGAACCCAGGATTAGAAGATAGCCTACCTTAAAGCCCTCGCTGAAATATAATAAACCCAGGGTGAATAAGCCGCTGTCTTTTATATCGACGGCTCTCTAGGCCACTCTATAAAGCCCCCTATAGGGCCCTTATAGACTTTGGCCGCTGTAATATAGTAGACTAATACCGGAAGACCCTGTAAAGCTATAGGCTTTAACCTAGTGTCCTCTGCCGAAGTCGCTAACGCTGAATTACACGCTATTCTTCAGGCCTTTTACGCTGCCCTATAGTAAACGCCTAGGCCCCTAGAGTGCTATATTTTTAGCGATTTATAGACGGCTATTTAAAATCTTTAGCGTATCTTATACTAGGCTATAGAAGCGAAAGCCCTTATTTCACGCCTTAAATAATAAGGCACTTCGGTTTCTATATAGTAGTGCCCCTCGTATATAAGGATAAAAAGGAACGAATTAGCGGATATAGCAACTAAAAGGATATTAGACCCCGAAAAAGCTACTAAATCCGTTAGTTTGGCTGCTATTAGCCACTAAAGATACCGGGTAAATAAGGGCTTAATTTAAGACTAAAAGGCCCTTTAGAATAATAAGGAGGAGGCGGGAAAAAAGGTAAATCGGTACGTCTAGGCCGCCTTTATAGGCGCTTAGTCCACGATAACCTCCGTTTTTCCCAAAAACCACTTCTAATATAGGGCTCTAAGTGGGTAAGGTCGGTCTTTACTTAGTTAAAAACCGGCTTCGGATACCTAAAAACCCACTAAAAAAGGGCCTAAAACTATGCTAATAACCCGCTATTTCTATCCCGGCTCCCCTATACAGGATATAGCTATTTTAGACTAACCCTATTAGCCAGGGTCCCGGCCTTACTAAGCCGAGACACCGTATAGACCTCTCACCGATTGGGCAGCTAACTGATAGCTGCCCCTAGCGAGACAAACCTTTCACCTTTTCCTTCTCCTTTCCTTAGTTCTAGATAATACAATTATTCGGCCTTACTTGTTGGCTTAGACTCGTGACCAGCCGTTTATAATAGCCAACCTTATCCTTTTCTGCCCTTTTTATAAAACGAACAAAAGGCCCTATAGGAAGCCTTATCAGGCCTACCGCTATCTCTACCGCTATTATTTAGTACTAAAAGAGGAATACAGGCCTTACAGGCCTATCTTTTAGCTACTAAAATAGCCTCGGCGGAGTAGTACAGGACATAAACCTCGGATTCTACGGTCTAGTTATTCTGTTTTGGTTTTTTCCCTATTATTAGGTCTGTTAGGCAGATTATTACGGAAGATTTCCTTTATTTATTACAGTGATTTATTATACTTAGCTTCTACTAGCCTTTAGTCTTTAGGGCGATGGGCGCCGCGCTATAGCTTTAGGGCTACACACGCGTAATAAAAATAAAAAAGAGCGTAGTATATTATATAAAGTAAATGCTCTACAAAGCTCCTATAACGCTATCTTAAGGCAGGCGCAAAGGAGGCGGCAGTATTAGAGGGCATATTAAAAAGAACTTCTTTTAATAATAAATCTAATAATATCTTTAACTAGCCTGATATTAGTCTAGTAGCGATATTTAACTTTATACACATCTATATAGAATAGATATAAAGGTACGGATCAGCAGTGCAATCCAATAATCGAGCGGGGTGTAGAGCTTAGTATCAAGCTAATGTTTTTAATGCCTGGATAGGTGTAAATCGAATTGCACAGGGGACTGTCCCGGTCCGACTATTCGCCGGTTTCTCTGCGAAAGAAATCACACTCCGAGGTCAGCACAGTCTATTAAAGCTTCCACGGCTTGAACGTGTATCAACTCTTTGTGCCATCCCTAGCTTCCCAGCAGACCATCAGGGAACCGCGGGCACTCATCCGATAGCTATACGCACTCGTCTAGCGTTTATTATACACACGATGTCCTACCCTGTAACAAAAGCCGCTAAATGGGCTGTCAGCGAGCTGCGAGGCGTCGTCGTCTCAGCTGGTCTGATGCAAAAAACAGTCAGAGTCCGCGTAGGCGGGCAAAAATACAATCCTAGGATTCAAAAGGTTGGTGGCTCTATCATCTGCTTCCCGACATATTTCCGCTCCAACGGGCCCCCGTCGAAAACCAGCTCTTCCTCGTACGCCGAGACTAACTGTAACCTCGAAGATGTTTACAACCCCTAAATCCTACCTCGTCCACGATCCGAACTCCTCCCTGCACACTGGCGATGTCGTCTCTATTGTCCCAGGCTGGCCAACTTCCAAACACAAGCGACACGTCGTGAAACAGATCATTGCCCCTTTCGGAGTCCCCATGGAAGAGCGACATCCTGTGCCGACTGAGGAGGAGAGGATAGCGCTTCGGGATAAATGGAAGGCAGAGAAAGACACGCGGAGAGAAGCGAGGAAAAGAGCGACCGGTGGAGCAAACGCTACTACCATAGTAGCTTCAAGGTCCTGAGGCTTGGCGTGCAAGACAATGCGCGTTACCATGATCATGTGCCAACTGAGGGCTCTTTAACCACCGCTGTACGTGGATGGATGCAGGGTTCTGGGCAGTTCCATGTTGGAACGAGGGAGGGAGAAGGAGACGGCCTACGGTTCATCAGAGAACGACGATTGGCCGCTACTCGATGCGCCTTTGTACAATCAATCTATCTCAGTGTACTTCTAGAAGTTTGATGCATTAATTTCCGGCTGCAAACGCCGACGCCAGGACCGTTACCACCCTACACCGAAGAACTTTGAAAGTTTTCCGCCATCGAGAGGTAATAAGCGTTACATATCTCCCGTTGTCTATTTCTTCCAAGAAACTAGCTTAACCGCCTCGTTCGCCGAACACCGTGGCCCAATCCTCGTACTCCTTCAAGCCTGCCTTGCTGACGCTTGGTCGAATGGTGGATAAGCTTGATTCAAAATCTGACAATTGAATTGGCCGTATATCGTCCATGGTCATATGCAGCAACGCGTCGCCTAGGCATCTCAATGGTCCCATAGCGGCGTCTTTTGCAAGTGCAGTTATATCCGAGCCAGAGAAACCTGCCGGACAGAATAACAGATCAGCAAGTCTTAGAAAGTGGATGGAGTCGAGGGATACATACCGTCCGTCAAGTCAACTAATTTCGCGATGTGAGCCTCAGATAGGGTATGCTTCTGTTGCCCAAGTAACGTTCTTAGCTG
This sequence comes from Sodiomyces alkalinus F11, assembly GCF_003711515.1. Classification (NCBI taxonomy): domain Eukaryota; kingdom Fungi; phylum Ascomycota; class Sordariomycetes; order Glomerellales; family Plectosphaerellaceae; genus Sodiomyces; species Sodiomyces alkalinus. Next base: position 3,342,019 of record NW_021167079.1, on the reverse strand, counting down.
CGCGGATCTTGTTTCTGGCTCCGGAAGTGGAATATATTGACGCCTCACGAATCGCCGTCGCGCAGCTTCGTCAATGGCCCAAGGGAGGTTCGTGGCAGCCAGGACAAGGACGCGATTCGGGTCTCCTTGTCCATTTCCTCCGGCAATAGACCTCCCAGCCGCAGCACGCTGCAGGTCGCTCCATTGGATAAGGAACTCCGTCTTGAGTCTCCGCGTGGCTTCATGTTCGCCCGTACTTGACCTCTGAGACAAGAGAGAATCGATCTCATCGACAAAGATAATGCTGGGGGCAAGTTCTTTTGCGAGAGCGAAGAGAGCTCGTACGAGTTTCTCTGATTCACCAAGATACTTGCTGGTTAAACTGCTTGCCGAGATAGAGAAAAACGTCGACTGGGATTCGGTAGCGACGGCCCTCGCTAGCATAGTCTTGCCAGTACCTGGACAAGTGTCAGTGATAAAGACTGAGGACACAATTCGACGCAATCGAACATGATGAAAATACATGGCCAGTGTCACAAAAGTATCTACACGAAAAGAACATGGGCCATCTCAGAACGCACCTGGTGGTCCAAATAGCAGCATACCCCTAGCCGGCTCGCGAAGTCCCATGAACAAGTCTGGTCGAAGAAAGGGGTATACCACTGTCTCTCGTAGCGCATTCTTCGCTATCTCAAGACCTGAGATATCGTCCCAATGTACCTCATCTCCCTCCACTACGATCTCGTTAAGGATCTGGCTTGCTGCCACTTCGTCTACCCCGGACGGCAGATTTTTTAGGATAGCGATCTTTCTCCTCTGCCACGAAGTTTTTGTCGAGTCATTTTCGTTGTCGTCGCCGTTGTCGTCGCCGTTGCCGTCGCCCCGATCGCCAGATCGGCTTTCTCGGATGGAGCCCATATGAGCATGCTCTTTACGCTTCCCTTTCTTGCTTCGACTGCGGTGCGATGTTAACCTAGTTCCTTTCTTTGACTCACTTAGCACAGACGGTTCGACTTGAAGCTCGCCAGGACTATGCCTTGACGTCTCGCCTTCGAGTATCTCCTGTGTTTCGGAGCTCGTGCGGATGTTGTTACTCGCGTGGGCTGTAGAAATTGTAGAATCCGCAACTGTCTTGCGTCTTGCGTCGCTGCTGAGGCGATTTCTGCGGTGCTTACTCGAGTTTCCAGGGTCGGATGAGGCTCTTGGGGCGTCAAGGTGGGGAGGTAAAGAGAGCGAATTAAGCCCGAGCGATGGGATCTTAGGACGAGCTGGTTTGTCCACTTCAAGCACGTTCGAAGTTGAGCTAGTCGCATCCTGTGTAGAGAAGGAACTGAGGGCGCTAGACGCAGCACTGACAGAAAGAATGGGCGAACGGGCATAAGGACTATCGCTGGAATGCCTTGTCGCTTGTGGGACCGGCATGGTGAGGCCATCAAGATTTCGTGTGGCAGATACCAGCCGCCTCGAGTGGGTATCCCACTCTACTAATGGTGGCACTGAAGGTTTCCTGCCGCGATCTGGAAGAGGCTGGGTGCTAGGGCGAGAGGCGGACGCTTCAGCAGCGATTGTAGTGGCTTCTCCCCGAGGCAAGCGGCCTCTTGACGTCAAGGCATGCCAAGCCAAAGTCGCAGCCCTCCCCGCACCAGGACGCTGGGTACAATTAGGATCGTGATTGGCCTTCGTACTTCTCGTCGCGGGCTTTGCTGATCGGAGCGTGGTTCGCATTGTGTGCTTCTCCGGACTTGAAGGGCGGGATCCCTTCTCCTTCGTGCTTCCCATCGTCGGCGGGGTCAACGGTGTGTCCAAGGGCGACGAGACACTTTGATGCAATGCAAGCTGAGAACCTGATTCCCGTGCGGTTGCGACAGCTCGTTCAGACGATATCCTGCGGGGAAGTGGAGGTCTTCTAGCTGGTCCGGGCCGCGACAGTTCTGGGTATGTCACTGCAGGAATGGTACCCTCGCCTATCCACCCTTTGTCTTGCGCTGCAGAAGAACTGGCGGGGTTGCTTGGCCCATACAAATTGCTATCGGAGGGACTGGTGCCACGGGACTGGGGTTGCTCTTGTCGGGATAATTGCAAGACCTCCAGAAGATCAATTCGCTCTCTACACTGAAGCTCAAGTTCGTGAAGAGATTCGATGAGGGCTCTCTCTGTCTCGGACTCTGATGAGGAGTTGGATAACACCTTGGTGACACGATGATGTACAATCTCATCTAGCGCATTTCTCCAGCACCGCAAGGCCTCTTCTTCGTTTCCCTGTTGTAAGATGTGAAACCTGCTCAGCAAAATGACACCGGCGAAGACTCTTAAAGCCCGTCAACAAGACTCTTGGAAGAGAGGCCGCGAAGTGGAGACGGGGGTGGGAGGGTCGATAGACAGACCTGGCTTTCGTAGTAAACCGCCGTCGAGCATTTCAAATAGCTATTGTCATATGTCTTTTGCAGAAGCGCCATGCTCCTGATGCGAGACATTGGATCCTGACCACAGAGGGCATGATTGTGCTCACGAGTTCGGAGTCACCACGTGATCATAGGCGAAGCGTGAGTTCCATTAATCTCTTCTGGAACTCATTAATACACCTCTACCAGGATCTAGTATATTAGCGCGTATACAAACTAATATGACTGGCTAGGGATAACAGAGCGGCCTTGCTGGATAGAAGTATATCCAAACATATACAAACTATAAATAGATTTCAGTATATTAACCTATATAAATAAAAGTTTATCCTACTACTATTATAGCTATTGCTATAATTAAAAATCAGTATCTGCTCTATGCCTTCTAGTAGCCTGATATAGGCGGGCTAGTCTTAGGGGTATTATAAGGTAGTCGGGCGTTAATAGTAGTTATATTGTAAAGGGCTACTTCTATAGAATCTGATTATAGGTTTAAAATACAGATTATAAAGAAAGTAGTAAAGTTACGAGTACTATAATTAGTAGACTATTTATCGGTAAGATAGTAATAGCTTTACCTAAAGATACCTTTATAATATTAGGTCCACGATCGTAATCTATCTTTATACCCGCCTATATAAAATAAGAGGAAAGGTACAGATTAGTAGGCTAATCTAATAAGCGATTAGGATATAGGGCGAATTCACGAGTGCCCGTCTTCCGCCCCCCCTGTTCTATCTTCCGGGTCGACTTAAACTACTTTAAGGTTAAATAATCTACTACTTCCCTACTACCCGAAAATAGGTGCGTTTTATAGGTCTCTCGAAGTACCTAAACATAAAAAAGAGAACGCGTGCGAATACTCTTCAAAGAAGGACTCTGCGAAGAAGGACCCCTAGCCCTAACGCTTTAGGGCCACGCTATTATATTATTATAGTGTTATTATTACGTTATTATAAAGGGAAAAAAATTGGTGGTTAGGTAAACACGTAGAAATCCGGATACGGATAGTCAGAAAAACGCTGGAGCGGATTACATAATCGGAAAAATACCGGATGGTTATATACATTAATATTATTCGTCGTATAACTAAGGAATAGTAGGTCTACTAATCGTATTTATTTATTTTAATCCTAACATGCGCCCCTCCACACGTGCCGCCCTTTTCCTTTTCCCTCTTTTCCTCCCCTTTCCACTTACCCTTTTCCACCTACCTTTTCTTTCCTTTTACCTATCTTAGTATATATTTAAACTACGGCTATTTAAGCCTAGTATTCGTGCTTTAGAAGACGACCTACGAGATAATTACGCGCCGAGCAGAATCGCGATATTTGTCGTATCTCAAAAATGTACCACTACGCTAAAAGGAAATTTCTATATCTTATATATAGGGCTTATTTAAGTGCTTATATTCAATACGACACACTCCCTAGATTAGCAGGCAGTACTGCATAGTATGCTGGATAAGTCATTAATAAGCACTAATAGCTCTGACTGTCTGTCTTTATTTTCTTATGGGTTTTCCACGTTTCGAATTAAGGTTATTTTTAAGGGGTATGCTTAGTAACCACTTTACGCTGAAACGGCTACCGGGCTCATAACTGTCGCATCTCAAAAATATACTACTACGCCAAAAGGGAATTCCTATATCTTATACATAGAGCTTATTTAAGTGCTTATATTTAATACGATAATATTACTCTAGTAGTAGTATATTAGAACACGAATATCGGTACCGGAATCGTGGTCGTATTCTTCTATAGAAGGGAAAGATTCCCCTATAGAAAGTATCTATAACTATTTATATAGCCGAGTTAGGGCTATCTAGAGTCGTTAGTACTTACTAAGACTATACCCGAACTATACCCGAAAAGGTCCCGAAGTCACACCCCGATATCCTGGAGCCTTTATCTAACATAAACCCCTAGAACTAAGGGATTATATCCAATAGTTCTAGCCCTTGAAACCACTCAAAATAACCACTTAAATCGGGGTCTAAAATAGCTCGATATTAAATATAGAATCAACGGCTTATTAAATAGCTCGTTATCTTTAAAAACAGTACAAAAACAACCGTTAATAGCTATAAACAAGGCTATAGTAGCCGTAGCCACGTAACTATTAACCCTATCCACCTCTTAACTATTCTAATAGCCGTAAATCCTTTAATAACCTTAGTTCTTCCTCTTTGTTAGGATCTATAGCAGCAGCGGCAGGCAGCGGTATAGGCGTAGACGGTAACCCGTTTTTACCCTTTTTAGTCTTTCTACCGCCTCGTGATACGGTAGGAGCCTTAAGGGGATCTTCCACGGCAGTAATAGCAGTTGGATCTTCTTCTTTTTCCACTATAATAATAGCAGTATCTTCTTCTTTTTCCTTAACAATAATAGCTTTAATCCGTTTAACGGCAGTATAAGACTCTCTTTCTTCTATAATAACAGAGGCTATAGGCAGGGCCACCATCTCTCCAGATCTTAACGAAGACCAGGGCTAGCCTCTTTAAAAACAGGTTCAAACCGCTTAATTAAAGTAATAGCAGTAGGAGCAACGGCTCCCGTAATAATAATAGAGGTACCTTTCCCTACCCCCCTAGGGCAAGGGCTAACTTCTTCTATAACGCGTGGCATAACAGGTTAATAAACAGATTAACGAATAACGGCAGAAACATAAGGGGTATTAAAGAAGCTAAAGTCGGCATGCGAGGCGATATCGTTCTGCGTGCCGTGAAAATAAACGTCGTTTTCGTCGCTATCTTGCTAAGTAGCGGTAGCGAAGTACGAAGACTACTTTATAGTCTTCTTCTTCTTTTCTACCTCTCTTTTTAGGTTAGCTTTAAAGCTCGTTTAACGCTCCTATTCCTAGCTTTTAATAACCCTTTTATAGCGTTTAACTACTTCCTTTAACGGTTTATACCTATCCTTCCTTTATATCTCGTTAATATTAGGGTATATATACTAACGCCGATAATAGGTATCGCTTCTTTTAGCCCTAATATAATTATAGATAAAATCGACCCACCCCCTAGGGGACTCCCTGCCCCCCGGGATCTTCGCTTTTTTATCCTTTCCGAGAAATATCACGGTGTAGAAGCTACTTTAGATAGGTTTTAATTATAGGCATTCAGGCTCTTAAACCCTTAACTAACTACTATACTTTCTTGCTAAGGCTTTAGGCTCTAACGGTCCTTTTCTTCGAGGTCGTGGATCCGAATAAAGGTAGGGTCTCCCTATTCTGGTAATATTCCCCGAATAACTTAAAAGAAATCACGGCGCTACTTTTCCGGATCTTTAATATCCCGTATAAAGATTTAAGTCGCTAATCGGTATAGCTTAACGAAGTCATTTACCTATTACTTATAGGGTATCCTCTTTATTATTTATAGGTAGTCGTCCTACCTCTTCTTAATAAGGTACCTCTACACTTTATTAAATAGTGCGATCTATTCCTTTAAGACTTAAATCCTCTCGCTAACGTGTACGTAGAATTTAAACTAATAATAAAGGTCACGGTTAATACTACTAATTACGTAGTTATTAACTCGCGCGATCGAATTAGATACCTTATCGTATTGGCTTTCTTTAATTTAGAATAGATAAAAGTTAAAGTCTTCGTTATTAGAGTCCTTTTCGGGTAAGGTAGGCCGTACTAATTTAAGGCGTTCCTAGTCCGGAACTTCGGGGTTAATATACTACTATACTTCGTATTACGTCGTGATTACTCGGACGCTATTAATCTATAGTTTCTAATTATCGGGCTTTCGAAGGATCTTTAACGCAGGGTGCTCCTTTATATCTATTATAGACTTCGGAGGCTTCACGGCACGGTATAGTATAGGGTAGATAATAAACAGAATAATACTATAACTATAGAGTAGGCGGACGTTACCGTTAAATAACCCTAAATCTTAATAAGCGTCGAAATAGTGATACCGTTAGATCTACCGAAATGGGGTTATTTTTTAGAGCGCCGGGCTTATAACTATCAGAACACGAATATCAGTACCGGAATTATAGTCGTATTCTTCTATAGAAGAGAAAGATTCCCTTATAGGAAGAATCTATAACTATTTATATAGCCGAGTTAGGGCTATTTAGAGTCGTTAGTACTTGCTAAGACTATACCCGATCTATACCCGAAAAGGTCTCGAAGTCACGCCCCGATATCCTGGAGCCTCTATCTAATATAGTAAAAGTGGTGGTAATACCTAGTGTTTTGATTTCTCGGATGTTTAGGTACTTCGAGAGATCTATAAAACGCACCTAATTTCGGGTGGTAGGGAAGTAGTGGATTATTTTACCTAAAAAGAGTTTAAGTCGACCCGGAAGACGGAATAGGAGGGGGCGGAAGACGGGCACTCCGAATTCACACGCTAATATACTAGATCCTATCAAATAGACTATAGTCTTTTCGATTACGTAATGGGTCGGATTGCGAAGAGTATAATCCGAGTAGACACCTATAGAATCTATGCTATATAAAATACGGTGGTAGCGGTTTACTAATAGTCCGATATACTTGCCTTTACCGAAACTCTTAAGTATAGTATAGGATACGAGTATTCCTTTTCCTATAGCGTATTTATCGTAAGGATAGCTCCCTTATTTTTCGTCGCTATATATCTATATAAATACACCCGAAAAGGCTTATAACAGCTTTATATTAAAATTAGGATATTTAGCCACTACGCCTTTCTAGTACTTATAGCGTATAATAATACCGCGCTTAATCTATGTATTTATTAGTATATAGTAATATATATAGATATAGGGATATATATCGGGCTTATTTTTATTTACGTACTATAACACAGTATTAGCGTAGTTTATTTATAGTTCTGTATATCGAATAGTCAGTATACTATTATAGAAAAGCGTGTATAGATATATACGATTAAGAATAAACGTGTTAAGGAGGGGAGAATTAAGCGTATTTTTAGGCTAAGTCTCGGACGTAGCCGGCAGAACCTATAAGCCGATACTCTAAGGCTATTTATAGTCTTCCTCGGACGCTATCTTATACCAGGGGATACTTACTTATATTATTATATGTATAAAGATATTCACGATTATACGTCTATCATAGTATACGTTAGCCTGTATCTAGAACTATTCTGCGATACTTTTCCTTATACGGCGTAGTAGCGATACTAAAACTTAGTTCTAAGAGCCCTCTTACGCTATAGCATTACGCCCTAGTACTAGAATTTATAGATTTAGACTACGGGGAGCCGTGGGTAGGGGGTTATTTACTAGCCTATAGTTATCTAAGGAGTAAAAATAAGATTAGGTTAGGCTATAGCGTTATAGTTATAGTAGTAAAAAGAATTCCTTATAATTCATTGGTTTATTCTGCCGGTATATATACCGCCTTTGCTATTAGCGTATATAATTATACGGAACTGTATTATAGCGTACGGGTGTGTTTACTAATTCTTATAGTGTGTATCTACTAATTTTTTTTGGTTTTTCTTAAGTTGTTATAGTGCCCCTGTGATTTGCCGTACCTGTCGTATAGGCACACGGACCACGACGTGGTCTATAAGAGATCCAGTGAGAATCCACGCTATAACTAAGGGCTTCGGATATAACAGGGGCGGATACCGGAAAAGACCGGATAGGATCCAAATGATATAATACCCATAACAGAGTCTTCACTACCTAAATTAAGGGCATAAAAGACTCTTATAGATATAACTTAATATAATATATATACATAAGATTTCTACTTTACTAAGTCAATTATATAAGTGCTATTTAATATACGATAGTTATAAGCCCGGTTTATAACGCCTAAACGATAAATATTAATAAGGCTACCCCTATTCCACTATAAAAGCAATCACGTCTATATAGGCACTCTTAAATAACTACTATTAACCTAATCAGAGTAATTAAAAGATTAATTAACCTACCTATTAATTAACTAACCGATAAATAATAAGCTAATAACAATATCTTCTAACGTATCTAGCGCCGAATAGAAGGCGGCCGCTACTACCCTTATTAACTAGAGGGATTAGGTAGTATAGGAGCGCGCTGTACACGGTAAATCTACCTTCTACTAGGATAACTACCTTAATCTAAAGCTAAGCGATAAGGAGGCTAACGCCTACCTTCTCCCTATACCTATATAACCTAATATTCGTAAGTATAAAGCCCTTATCGTGGACCTAAACGCGGAGGAGGCCACGGCTACGACCATCACGTCTTCTACTATCACGCTAAAGGGCGATAAGGCTATTAATACTACGGACGCCGCCGCTACTACGGCCGCTACCACGGCGGCTATAATCGTTAGTAGGAAGAAAACGGCCGCCGCCGGAAGGCTATAGCCGTAATAAAAGAACCACCGACAAGGACGCCCACATTTATTAACGACCTCTCCGAAAAGGGGCGTACACGCTACCTATCAGATCGCCGCGTATACCGCGAGGAAAAAGCAGACTATGACGTATAATAGAACGAATTTAATAAGGTACGCTCCTATATTAAAAGGACTATCTATACTATATTATATAGCCTCCTCGCCTAGCTATAGGATAATACCGTAAATAACCTATAGGCTTAGATTACTCTCCTATACGCGCACGCAGGACTAACCCCTATAAACCTCTATAAAGAAGCCTTAGTTCTATATCGATAATATACCACGCCTATAAAGGCTATACCTAAGGATATAGACGGCTGGGTTTTAAGCTAGAAAATTGCGATAATATATTATAAATATATAGGCGTTTTAAAGCTATTAAAGCGCGAACTATTAGATAGAAGACGCGTTAAAAGCTATTAGACCTATTACCCAGGAATAAAGTAATAACTACCTAGTAAATAACTACGATAAGATTACGGAAAATAAACTAATAATTAACGATTTCGTAAAGGCTTTAAGGGCGGTTCTTAGTAATATAAAGAGCCTATAATCCTCCGCTATAAAGCCTAGAGTCGGGAGAGGCACCTTTAATACCCTTAAGAACCTCCCCGATACTAAGGATACTACTAATAATAAAGATAATAAGAAGCGTCCTTATAGTAACACGTCCGTAAAGGCTATCCCTCCTATAATAAAGAGGCTCTATATGATATATAAGAATATCTATACCACCTCCGCCTATTAGTATATGAGGCCAGATATATACCCTTATACCTAATATAGCCGCGAAGATATTATAAAGGTTATAGAAAAGAAGATACATAACTATAGTTTTAAAAGCCGTATAGACACCGCAATACAGGAAAGGCGGGAAGCCTTAGAAGCTATTACCGCTAATAAGATAAAGGAAGTCTAGGAAGATTAACTCTATAATACTACGCCTATTATAACTACTATACCGTAACTATAAAATCAGGGGGTTACTAGGCTACCCGTAAGTATAGTTCTAAAAAACCTTTCCGTTACCGTGAGTATACAGCTAGGCGTCTACCTCTCCTAAGAAAGGGGGGTAGCGCGCCTTTATACGATAACACATTAAGATTATAATAGAGAGCGTCCCTCTTTATTAACTAAGCTAAAGCACTACTATACTACGCGATCCTAGACTTAGGATTATCGATCTACGTCTTTAATAATTAAGGCCGTTTTACGGCCATTAGACTACCCACTAATACTTTATCCTTATCCTTTTAGGTAAGTACTTATAAGGCTTCTATCCTCGGATACGGAGACATTAAGCTACGTATATAATCCCTATTAGGCATAAAAAGGCTATTACGCCTCCGTGACGTCGTATATTATAAGGAGTTCGTTACTAATATTGTCTCGGAACACTAGCTACGCCTATAAGGCTACCGCTAGGATACCGTAAATAATACTATTATCAGCTCTACTAATAACCGGCCTATCTATAAGCTACTAGATATCCACGGCTAGTATATAATTAAACGCGCGGAAGCTATAGCGGCTACCGCGTTTACGGTCTCGGCTTAGCACCCCCGCGATAACCCGTATAAAAGATCGCGATAACTGCGGTAACCGTAGAAGACTATAGCGTAGCGGTAGCACGAACACCTCGGCTATTATAGTACCGATACCCTTATAAGAATCGTTAACGCTATTTAGGGGGTAAGATAAAAGAACCGTGTACCGCCGACTATAACGCGTATAGGTAATTATAAATACTTACGTAGATCCGGCGGATATTATCCCTTTACCTGTTAAAGCCTGGAGAGGCCCTAGCTATTAATTTTCACGATCTTAAAGAGGCGGAGTTATTAGCGGGCGGCCTATATAAGTTAATTATATTCGTTATAGACGTATACACAGATTATGTATAGAATTACTATCTACAGAAAAGAGACTAAGGCTCTATCCTTTATACGTTAGGAGACGTTTTTACCCTGCTTAAACCCTAATTCGACGTTAAGCCACGTATCCCACGGGACGATTCTAAGATATTTCAGCACCCAGAAATCATTACTTTCCTCGCTACTAAAGGGGTAAAAGGTTAGCCGTCGACACTATATTTATAGGATTAAAATGGCGTCGTAGAATGGATTAAAGGTATTATTAAATGGAGGGCGAGGGCTATAAGGATTAGGGCTAATCTGCCTACGTCTATCAAGCCTAAAATCTTTAAGACTACTATATATCTATATAACAGAACGCCACGATATATTAACGACTAGAAGACGCTATATAAAGGCCTACGCGGCCGTTACTCTAAGCTTATATATTTACAAGTATACGGCTATAAAGTCTTTAGAAAAACACGCGATACCTAGGCTAAAAGGAACCGCCTATAAAGGCTAGAACCGAAGGCATAGATCGGATATTATATTAGATACTATTCCTTGAATAGCTTTTGCGTATAGCTACTATACCTAACGGATATTATCACTATAAGAGACGTGATCTTTAATGAAGATAAGACCCTTAACGGCAGGATTAAAACGCTATAAGCTATAGCTTCGGCCAAGGAAATCGGGGAACGCCTATAATCTATCTATATCACCTAATCTAATAATATTATACCCGCGAATAGGCTATTATTAAGGGGTATAGCCGTAGACGTATTAGATCCTGAGTCGGAAGACTCTAACGCTACCGGTATTATTACGGGTAAAAGCGACGCTACCGCTATTACTACGGGTAAAAGCGATACTACTACTAATATTACGGATAAAGGCGAGACCGTTATTATTATTATAAGAGAGGCTACCATTATTACTACGGGCACTGCTATTGCTATAGATACTACTATTATTATAGGAGAAGACTATACTACCGCTATTATTACGGGTAAAGGCGATAACACCGCTATTACTACGGGAGAGAATACCGCTATTACTACGGATACTCTACGGTTTACTACTATAAGGTTTAAACCGTTTTCTACGCCTTTAATATCCCCGGAAGACCCTGCGCGCGCGTTTCTTATAGTATTAGCGGTAGTTCGGGGCGTTAAGGTAGAAGGAGACGATAACTACTAATAGGCAGCCGCGGATACCCTTAAGGGGTACCTATTAGCCGTACGCCTATTAGCCGCGCGCCTATTATCCGCGCGCTCCTCTATCACGAGAACTATCGTAAGTATCTATAAGACTAAGAAGGTGTAGAACGATAACGTCTAAAAGGCGTTCTTTATCGCTAGAAGGACTTATACCCCTATGCGCACGAGGAAGTAAGCTATTAACGATAGCGACGTCGGTGCTATAGATTCCCCTTATACCTCTTAGCCGCTGTCGTATATAACCCGCGAGGATCTCCCGCCTATATTAAACCACTACCGCGATATACGCCTTTACCCGTTACGGGAGCGGTGGTTCTAGGCCGAGGGGGAATACCTTAAAGGGCACCGATAAATAGGCTATTAGTAGGAGGTAGGCGGTAATTAGGCTAATAAGTAATAAGTCCTCGATTATAGATAAGTATATATCTATAAATGTAATACGGAGGGCACCCTCCTTAAGTGTAAGGCACGCCTTATAGTGCGAGGGGATTAATAAAAACGGTTAGAGACTAAAGATAACTACGTCACTATAGTAGCCTCGCGGTCCTTCCGTACACTAATAGCGATTACCGTATAATTTAATCTAGAAATAAGGTAGTTCGACGCCGTTAACGCGTTCGTTAACGCTAGCCTTAAAGAAAAGGTATTAATAAAGATACCGTAAGACTATAAGATACTAGGTAAGGTCCTATTACTATGAAAAGCCCTCTTCGGATTAAGGGTATCGCTACTATTATAGTAAGAGGAATTTAGCAGCACGCTATAAAAGATAGGATTCACGGCTATCCCTAATAACCCCTATATTATAATCCGTGACGGTTTAATCCTATTCTTCTATATCGATAATATCGGACTTATATATTATAAAGACCGTAAGACTAATACTAATAATCTTAAGACCGCCCTTAAGCGAAGCTATAGGTTATTAAGAGGCGAAGAAATCCCTTAATTCCTAGGAATTAAGGTTCTAAGGGATAGAGCCACCCGTAGGTTATAGCTATTATAATTCTCCTATATAGAGAAGATCGCGGTTAAATACTATATAGATATCCTCTGCCGAAAACCATTAAAGGTTATCTATAGAACCGTTAATACTACGCGATAGCACGCGCGTGTCGATTCCCGAGGTCCGTTAGTATTAGGGTATAATCGGTTCTATCCTATATACCGCTATTATGATAAGACCTGATATCGCGTTCACCTATTCGAAGCTTTTCTAATATAACGTTAATCTCTCCTCTAACCACCTTAAGAGGGCTTAATAAGTGCTACTATTCCTATACTATATAAGACACTATTACCTGGAATTTAGCGGGGATAAACTCTTCTTAACCGTAAACGATGCGTTCTTTAGGGATAATCCAGACTATAAGAGTTTATAAGAATATACGATAAAGCTTTTCGGTGGTACTATTAACTAGAAAGCGGGTAAGTAACTAATAGTTACGATATCGTTAATAGAGTCGGAACTACTTGCTCTTATAGAGGCCGCTAAGGAGATATTATTCGTTAGTCGGATATTAAAGAATCTAAAGCTTCGGTTAGATTAATAATAACTATAGCTATACTACGATAATTAGTAGACTATTAACCTTGTTAATAAGAAGGTATACCGCCTACGAATAAGGCTACGGTACATCGATATTTTTAACTAGTAAACGCGCTAATTAATATAGTAAGGCCTCTTTAAGGTTATGTACGTTAACACGAAGGATATAATTGCGGGTAGTTTAATAAAGGTATTACCGGAGGTAGGGATTAAAAGACTATAGTAATGGATTAAAAGAATTATATTAAGTAGTTAAATTAACTATACGAAGAGATCGAACACGCTAAAGCGGTAGCGACGATAAGGGCTTCTAAGGGCGTAGTAGATCCGATAGATATAGATCCGATTAAGTAAATCCGGCTAATCAGGATCGAGGAACTAATTAAGATAGATTTAAATTAAACGGTTAAATAGGGCAAATTTAGATCCCTTTTATAAGGGCGTTTTCCTGTAACTAATAATTTTACGATAGAAATATTAAGAGTATTTAGTTTAAACCGAAGTCTCTGATTAGTTAGTTAACCTAGGAAGACCCACCTTAACTAAGAGGGTGTATCGTATAGGCACACGGACTACGATATAGTCTATAAGGGATCCAGGGGGGATCCACGCTATAACTAAGGGCTTCGGATATAATAGGGGCGGATACCGGAAAAGACCGGATAGGATCTAAATAATATAGTACCCATAACAGAGTCTTCACCACCTAAATTAAGGGCATAAGAGACTCTCACAGATATAACTTAACATAATACACACACACGAGATTTCTGCTCTACTAAGTTAATTATATAAGTGCTATTTGACGTGCGACAGTACCAAGCTCACCTCTCAACACGGGGAGGACTCGTGCATGTGGACGGAACTGGTGACCACCCATCACTCCCAATACATCCCACCTGCCCTCCACTGACGAGGTTGACCTCAACATCGAAGCCGCGGCCACAGCTACCGTTCCTCGTGCTATTAAGCTTTAGCTACCCGGTCATGACCATCAGGTCTCCTTCCAAGTGCTCCCAGAATTTCGGGCCACTCGCAGACAAATTGCCATGACTTCGAATGGCCACTCTCGGTTTTTATCCTCTCCGACGGAAACAAGGCCCTTTTACGAGGAGTTGAGGGGACAGAGAGATAACGATACCCCCACCGGCGGCGAGTATGGCGCAAGGGTAGACGAAGAAAACTGGAACGAAGAATTCCACGACCAGGACCTGGATCATCTCAAACACCTTGATTCCGACAATAGCCACACTGCCTTTGCTGTCACAGCAAACGTAACGAGAGCAACTCGCGGAGTCTCGCAACAAGAAGATGACCGTGGAGCATATGGCGTGAACCGGGCCCCAAATTGGATGAACCCAGATAAAGATAACGATGGGGATAATGATGTTCCGGCGTCGCTGTTGGTTGAACGTCATGGCAACGAACAGCAGCCTAATGCACCGATAGGACAAAAGCAGTTTCGCCCGGGAAAGTATTACGATACTCTGCCTGGCCGCCTATCACATAAGTCTCGTGCTCGTTGGGAACCAACCCAAGAAGCTCAGCAGGGCTTGCACCATGACGTTCCATTACATTCCGTCAAGTCAAATGCATCTTATAATATTGGTCGCGGAGTCACTAGTCATGCGAGAGAAAAGGCCTTGTGGAGATGGACCAACGTTTCGAACCTTGACTTCTTTATGAAGGACGTTTACGAATATTTCCTCGGCAGTGGCTTCCGGTGCATTATTTGTGAAAGAGTCTTGCACCTGGTGTACGTATAGATCCTTTTCCCCCAAGATGAACGATGAGAGGTGCTCGTCCTCTAATCAAGGCACAGGCAATCGACCTTCCTCGCAGTATTCCTGACTTTCTTGACACAATGCATAGATTATGGTCTAGTGCCTCGAAGCAAAGCGTTGTCGGATGTCGTAATTCCGCAATGTACTAAGGCCATGTCCTGGTACTGGAACCTCGGCCTCTGGCTCTTCGTGTTCTATTTCATCTGGAAGATGGTTCAGTTCACAGTCGACACGCGGCGCCTGCTGAACATACGAGACTTCTACACTTATTTGCTCGAAATTCCCGAGCAGGACATGCAGACAGTTTCTTGGCAAGATGTGGTTGCGCGAATCATGGCTCTTCGAGATGCGAACCCAAGCACTGCCCTTAACATGACGCCGGTGCAACGACAGTGGCTTCGCACACACTCCAAGGAACGGCTTGATGCTGTGGACATTGCTAGCCGGCTGATGCGGAAAGACAATTACTTCATCGCCATGATCAACAAGGATATCTTGGACATGACTCTTCCAATACCGTTCATGCCAAAACGCCAGTTCTTCTCTGGAACCCTTCAATGGTGGATCTATTTCAGCATCATAGACTTTGTCTTTGATCGCAGTGGTCAGGTAAACCAGGAGTTTCTCAAGTCCAGTCGCCGGAGCCTGTTGAGCCGCAAGTTGCGTGAGCGATTCATTGCCGCGGGGATTCTCAACCTTCTGTGCACTCCCTTCTGGATTGGCTACCAAACTTTTATTCATTTTCTGAACTACTACAATGTCTGTCAAAGTCTCTCGCTTGGCTCCGTATACACATGTGCTGAAACTGGCAATAGGAATACAGGAAGAATTCGGCGACTTTGAGCGACAGGCGATACACTGCCTTGGCTCGGTGGAAATTTCGGGAATTCAACGAACTGCCTCATCTTTTTCAGGAGCGAGTCAACATGTCATATCCATTTGCCAGCCGCTACATTGACCAGTTCCCTAAACGGCTCACTGAGCAATTTGCTCGATCAGTCATGCTTATGTCGGGTGCCATCGTTTTTGTCCTCACAGTCGCTTCCTTCCTCGACAACGAGCTTTTTCTCGGCTTTGAGATCACCAAGGATCGAACTGCCCTCTTTTACATCGGCGTCTTTGGTACTGTGTGGGCTCTGGCCCGGGGTATGATACCGGAAGAGACTACTGTTTTCGATCCAGAGTACGCGCTCAAAGCTGTTCTCGACTTTACCCACTACATGCCGGATCATTGGCACGACAAGCTTCATAGCTTTGATGTGAAGCAGGAATTTTCGCAGCTCTACAAGCTTAAGGTGGTGATTCTGCTGGAGGAAATCACGGGCATATTCCTTGCCTCGATGGTGCTTCTCTTTTCTGCGCCCAAAAGCAGCGACCAAATCATTGATTTCTTCAGGGAATTTACAATTCATGTTGACGGACTCGGCTATGTCTGTTCTTTCGCCGAGTTCGATTTCAAACAAGGCTCCGGGGCAGGCAAGCAACGGTTAGATAAGGGGGATGTGCGGGAAGATTACTACTCGGCGAAACATGGGAAGATGGCCGCCTCGTACTACGGCTTCCTGGAGAACTACATGGTCAATCCCAAGACGAGCTTACCGGGAGGGCATGTTCCTCCCGCCGTACGGCAACAGTTTCACCCGCCGCCCGCGTTCTCAGAAGTCAACCCTCCCACGCTCTCGGCGGGCATTCAGGGCTCAGGAATGGAGAGACGCCCACGTGCCCGGGGAGTCACGGGGGATCGTGGTCAACTGGCCAGAGTGCCAAGGTCAGGACCATCTATGACGTTGTCTCCAATGGCCTCTGTGCTTCTTGATCCACACCACCAGCCACATGCGGCAGGTATCGATGGTCATACCATGTATTCCGCTCGAAGTCGTGCGGCATTTCCTGGCGGTTCCTCGGGTAGGGGAATCGTAGAGGAAGCAACTGAAAGTAGAAACGACGTCCAAGTGCAGACCCAGCACCACGGAGACGAAGCTGGAGGTGTCTTCGAGTGTGAGGCAACGCTTGGAGAGTCAGTATGGCAGACTTCACCCTCCAAAACCGTGAGCCGAGAGAACAGTGGAATCGAGTCTCTTGGCCAGGATACTGGAGTTCTCGGGCTGATACATCAGCTTCAACAAGCCCAGCGAGACAATCGATTAGGGGGGGTAACGTAGAATGGATTGGCTGTTGACTTGGAAACCGTTAGAATGTCAATTTGTCTCGTATTAGCTATTGAGTATTATGTAGTACATTAAGGGCCCTACTAGGGAGCCAGTACAGATGGCTATTTTGCTAGTAAAACGGTGGGGCCCGCCAAGCATGATAAGCTACGTAAGTACTAACCTATTTTATATATACAATTAAGTACCCAAACACACAGATATAATCTCTCTTTTCAATTAATCTACTAGTTTCTTATGTACCACATTAATTACAGCATAACTATCGTATATTGAAATAGCATATATATAATTAACTTAATAGAGCAGAAATCTCGTGTATATGTATTATATTGAGTTATATCTGTATAAGTCTTTTATGCCCTTAATTTAGGTGGTGAAGACTCTATTATAGGTACTATATTATTTGGATTCTATCCGGTCTTTCCCGGTATCCGCCCTTATTATATCCTAATACCCGAGGTCCCTAAGATCCGAAGCCCTTAGTTAGGTATAGATCCCCTAAGGACTATATCGTAGTCTATATACCTATACGATATACTCCCTTAATTAAGGTGGGTCTTCCTAGGTTAACTAACTAATTAGAGGCTTCGGTTTAAACTAAAAGCTCTCAATATTTATATTATAAACTTAATAGTTAAGGGAAAACACCCTTATAAAAAGAATCTAAATCCGCCTTATGTAACCGTTTAATTTAATTCTATATTAATTAGTTCCTTGATCCTAATTAGCCGGATTTACTTTATAGGATATATATCTATTAGATCTACTACGCCCTTAAGGGCCTTTATTATTATTACGGCGACGGCTTTAGCGCGTTTAATCTCCTTATATAGTTACTTTAACTACTCGATATAATCCTTTTAATCCGTTAAATTAAGTTATTATTATAATCTTTATATTAGCGGCGGGGTTAACGCGGGGGAGGCGCGGGGCAACTTATAAGGTAGGCGAGGATAAGCTCTAATATCTCGCCGTTACGAGCGTAGCTACTACTATAACTCTATAGGGGCGCGGCGGCGGGGGCGGCGACTATACTAATACTATTAGCCCGGCAAAGGGCGGCACGGTGCGCCCGGAGGGTATAAGTCTAGCGGGTAGCGGCCTAGCGGTACTTACGGATATTCTACGATATGATTAATAACGATAACGTAGCGTACACGGTATAACGGAGAAAGGAGAAAACCTATAAATAGCGTTAGGGCGGTGCGGGCGGCAGCGGCGGCGGCGATAAGGGCGGTAGCGGAGTTATTATAGGGGGGGGGGACCTAATAGGAGGATTAGCGGAGTAAGGGCGTAATAGGGGCGTAGCGGGGATAAACCGGGGCGTAGTAGCTACTACTATAGTTACCGTTAACGTATTTAACGTAGCGGGCGCCGGCTTCTAAGTCGGGTTAGTAGATATAGTACGGAGTAAAGGAGTAGCGGGAATATAATAGGACTATATACTAGGGGGGTTTTGGTAAGGAGTAGCCTAGTAATCTTATACTAGAGATATAATATATAAAGTATAGGGCGATAAACGGACGGTAAGGGTAGGGGCGGCCTATACCGGGTTAGAATATAAAACGGGGGCGTAGAGCGGGCGCGACGATAACGGAGCGGGGAACTTATAGTAGAAGGCTAGGGAGTAGCCGGCCCTTTACCCTTATAGGCGCCGGCACCGGCTCCCCCTTTAGCGATAGAGGTTTTATTATTAGGTATCTAAAGGGGTAAGGGAGTTAGACCGAGGCGGGCGTTACTAGGGCGGAGCGGGGGTAGCGCGGGGATAGTATAAACTAGGACCCCGTTAGATCCCTTACTATATAGCCGAATAGTATTAGGGGATCCTGAATAGGAGTTCTAGGGCTATACTTATACCGTACTAACTACGTAAAAGCTTACCTTAAAAAACGATAGCTTAAAAGGGGAAAAAAGGAAAGCAGGAAAAGAGAGAAGAAGAGAGGGAGGTTTATAGGAAAAAGGGAGCGGTAGATTAGCCCTACGAGTCACTATACCTTCTAGGGAACGGTAGCCACGCCCGGCCTATACTATAGCGCCTACCCTAGAAAGTCTATATAGCGCGAGTAAGGGGGGTATATAACTAAATAAAGGCCGCTATAAATAGCAGGTATATAAAGGAGGTTTTAGAATAAATAATAAATAAAGGAAGGAGTAGGGGGGGGGGGAGGGGGTAGGCGCGCCCCCCTATAGAAGGGAGGG
Source organism: Sodiomyces alkalinus F11 (assembly GCF_003711515.1). Taxonomy (NCBI): domain Eukaryota; kingdom Fungi; phylum Ascomycota; class Sordariomycetes; order Glomerellales; family Plectosphaerellaceae; genus Sodiomyces; species Sodiomyces alkalinus. Next base: position 3,322,490 of record NW_021167079.1, on the reverse strand, counting down.
AGGGTATAAAGGGTGCCGCGGCGAGGTGAGAACCTCGCCGGATCCGGAATAACGGAATAAAGGAAAAGACGGCGGCGAGTAACCGTGGCGATAACGCACCGAGGGCGTATACGACCCGACACGGCACCTACTAAACTAACTAGCTAACCCTTATTAGCTACTAGCGCGGAGGTAAGATCCGGTTTTCGAATAGCGATAAAAACGTGGCCGCGGAGCGATACCGTAGCGGCCACGCACGATAGAACTACTTATATAATAAGAGCGTAGGGGTTTTTATCTATTAACGGTTTCCCCTCGAGAATTAGAGAAGGACTATTACCTAGGTGGCTAGCCTAGGTTAGCTAAGCGAGAATAGCGTAATAAATAATAATATTATAATCTTTTAATCCCTACTTCCGGTAAAACCTTCGTTAAACCGTCCGCGATTATATTATTCGTATTAACGTATATAACCTTAAAAAGGCCTTACTATGCTAACTAGCACGCTTATTAGTTATAAATATTAATATACCGTAGCCGTATTTATAGGCATTATACCTTCTTATTAATAAGGTTAATAGTCTACTAATTATTATAATATAGCTATAGTTATTATTAATCTATTATTATTATTATTTTTTATTACTCTACTCTCGCTTAGCTAAGCTAGGCTAGCTACCTAGGTAATAGTCCTTCTCTAATTTTCAAGGGGAAACCGTTAATAGATAAAAACCCCTACGCTCTTATTATATAAGTAGTTCTATTATACGTGGCCGCTACGGTATCGCTCCGCGGCCCCGTTGTTATCGCTATTCGAAAAACGGATCTTACCTCCGGGCTAATAGCTAATAAGGGTTAGCTAGTTAGTTTAGTAGGTGCCGTGTCGGGTCGTATACGCCCTCGGTGCGTTATCGCCACGGTTACTCGCCGCCGTCTTTTCCTTTATTCCGTTATTCCGGATCCGGCGAGGTTCTCACCTCGCCGCGGCACCCTTTATACCCTCCCTCCCTTCTATAGGGGGGCGCGCCTACCCCCCCCCCCCCCCCCTACTCCTTCCTTTATTTATTATTTATTCTAAAACCTCCTTTATATACCTGCTATTTATAGCGGCCTTTATTTAGTTATATACCCCCCTTACTCGCGCTACGTAGGCTCTCCGGGGTAAGCGCTATAGTATAGGCCAGGCATAACTACTATTCCCTAGAAAGTATAGTGACTCGTAGGGCTAATCTACCGCTCCCTTTTCTTATAAACCTCCCTCTTTTCCTCTCTTTTCCTCCTTTCCTCTTTTCCTCCTTTCCTCTTTTCCTCCTTTAAGCCATTATTCTTAAGGTAAGTTTTACGTGGTCGGTATAGTATAAGTACGGCCCTAGAATGCCCGTATAGGATACCCTAGTACCGTTCGGCTATATAGTAGGGGATCTAATAGGGTCCCGGGTTATACTATCCCCGCGCCGCCCCCGCTCCGCCCCCGTAATAACCGCCTTAATCTAACTCCCCTACCCTTTTAGATACCTAGTAATAAGAACTTTATTACTAAAGGAGGAGCCGGTACCACCACCTATAAGGGTAAAGGGCCGGCTACCCCTTAGCCTTCTACTATAAGTTCCCCGCTCTATTATCGTCTCGCCCGCTCTACGCCCCCACTTTATATTCTAACCCGGTATAGTCCGCCCCTATTATCCGCTTATCGCTATATACCTCCTATATCGTGTCTCTTACTCGTAATTATTAGGCAGCTCCTTACTAAAATCCGCCCGGTAAATAATCGTGTTATATTCCCGCTACGCTTCCGCTACGCCCCTATTATATCGCTTTTACTAACCCGATTTAGGAGCGGGCGCTTATTATATTAAGTATATTAATAGTAACCGTAGTATTAGCTATTACGCCCTAGTTTATCCCCGCTATACCCCCGCTAGACCCTCGCTCTGCTAATCCTCTTATTAGGTTCCCCCCCCCATAATAACCCCGTTACCGCCCTTATCGCCGCCGCCGCCGCCGCCTACGCCGCCCCGACGCCCTTTATAGGTTTTCCCCTTCTCCGTTATACCGTATACGTTATATCCTTATTACTAATTCTATCGTAGAATATCCGTAAGTATTAATAGGCGGCTACCTATTAGACCCGCACTCTCCGGGTATACCGCGCCGCCCTTTACCAGGCTAGTAGTATTAGTATAGTCGCCGCCCCCGCCGCCGCGCCCCCTTAGAGTTATAGTAGTAGCTATACTCGTAATAGCGAGATATTAAACCTTATCCTCGCTTACCTTATAAGTTACCCCGCGCCTCCCCCGTATTAACCCTGTTACTAACGCGTATTATAAGGTATCCCCCTCCCCTCCTCTAAAGACCCTACTACCTCTACTACTAAGGATAAGGCTAATAAGGATAAGGTTATCCTAGTAGACGGTAGAGTAATTAGCTCCGATAACGCTAACGACTCCGATAAGTATATAGAGAACGATATAGAGGAGTAAGTAGGCGTACCCTAATAGCGCGGCTATAGTATAGCCGTATAACGGCTATTAATAAATAGTATACTCTCCCTTTACTTATCTTTATAGTCGTCTATACCTCCTCTATATATATATCTAAGGTTTTAGCGCCGCGGGGGCTTTACTACCCCTCTAATATTAGTTATCGTGCTAGTCTAAAGTCCGGAAGGCGTCCGGTTTATAGGAATTATTTCGCGACCTTCCCCGCGGTCTCCTTACTCCGGAGCGCTAGGAGCTAGTCCTATTTTATTAATAGGCGCGCGCCCGTATCGGCCGCGAGGCGCTCCGGTATCTCCCCTAATATATCCCGGCACTATAACGCGATATATTCCGCTATCTCCGGCCTTTTATCGGCGTACCGGTAGTATAGTGTTACCGTATCCGGTACGCCTTTTATAAAGAGGAAGTGGCGAAGGCCTATCTTCTCTATTCGTACCTAGGTAAGGATAAAACTCTATAGTTTTATAAGGCCCTTATATTTCCTAAGCACTATACGGTCGAATTAAGGCGTCCACGCTACGGCCACGCTATTATATTAGCATAGCGAGGTATACTTTTACCGGTACGCCTATTCCTCTTAGAGGCGTTAGGCTAATTCCCTCCTAAGGAGCTAGGACTTAACTTCCTACTTCTATACCCCCTAAGACCTTAAGTAGGGCCTAACCCCTCCCCTATGTCTTCTACGCTACGTAGCCGCTTCGGCTACTCGTTATACCTAAAGTTTCGCTTACTCTATCTAGGTGCCCTTTACCCGTAGTACCGCTCGCGCGGTTAGGGCGTTATAGTATAAATCAAGAGGGGGGAACCCCGCCTCTATCTTAACTACCTTCGTGGTAGTGGCCCGATACGCGCTGGTAACGATTAGTATTAATCTAACTAAAGCTCTAAATCTCTTAATATCCGACTACCGAATAACGTCTTTTTAGCCGCCTCTATAAGAGCGAGCAGTTCCGACTCTATTAACAACGTTATAACCGTTAGTTATTTATCCGCCTTCTAGTTAATAGTGCCGCCAAAGAGCTTTATCGTATATCCTTATAAACTCTTACGGTCTAGGTTATCCCTAAAGGACGCGTCGTTTACGGTTAGGAAGAGTCTATTCTTACTGAATTCTAGGTAATAGTATCTTATATAGTATAGGAATAGCAGGACTTATTAAACCCTTTTAGGGTAGTTAGAGGAGGGGTTAACGTTATATTAAGAAGGCTTCGAATAAGCGAACGCGATATTAGGTCTTATCACGATAGCGGTATATAGGATTAAATCTATTATACCCTAATACTAGCGGACCTCGGGAATTAACGTACATATACTATTATATAGTATTAAAGGCTTTATAGTTAATAATAGGACCTTTAGTGGTTTTCGGTAAATGATATCTGTATAGCATTTAACCGCGATCTTCTCTATATAAAAGGATTATAATAGCTATAACCTACGTATAGCTCTATCTCTTAGGACCTTAATTCCTAGGAACTAACGGATTTTATCGCCTCTAGATAACCTATAGCTTCGCTTAAGTGTAGCCTTAAGGGTATCGGCGTTAGTTTTATAATCTTTATAGTAGATAAGTCCGATATCGCTAACGTAAAATAATACGATTAAACTATCGCGGATTATAATATAGGGGTTATTAGGAATAGGCATATATTCTATCTTTTACAGCGTACCGCTGAATTCCTCTTATTATAGTAATAGCGATATCCTTAAACCGAAGTGGGCTTTCCGTAATAGTAGGACCTTATCTAGCACTTCGTAGCCTTATAGTATCTTTATAAATACTTCCTCTTTAAGGCTAGTATTAACGAACGTGTTAATAGCGTTAAACTACCTTATCTATAGGTTAAATCGGGCGGTAATAGCTATTAGTATATAGAAGGACTATAAGGCTAATATAGCGGCGGAGTTATTTTCAGCTTCTAATCGTTTTTATTAATTCCCTTATACTATAAGGCGTCCCTTATACATAAGGAGGATACCCTCCTTATTAAACTTATAGGTGTATACCTATTTATATGCGAGGACTTATTACTTATTAGCCTAGTTACTATTTACCTCTTACTAGCAGCCTACCTATTAGTAGCCCTTAAGGTATTCCCCCTCGGCCTATAACCACCGCTTCTATAATAGGTAAAGGCGTATATCGCGGTAGTGGTTTAGTAAAGGCAGGAGATCCTCGCGGGTTTTAGACGTGATAGCGGCTAGGAGGTATTAGAGGGAGGGGGACCTATAGCGCTAATATTACTATTATTAATAGCTTACTTCCTTACACGCGTAGGGTTATAAATCCTTCTAGTGTTAAAGAACGCCTTTTAGATATTATCGTTCTGCACTTTCTTAGTTATATAGAGGCTTATAATAATTCTCGTAATAGATAGACGCGCGGGTAATAGACGTGTGGGTAATAGGTATACGACTAATAGGTACCCCGTAGGTGTATCCACGGCTACCAGTTAGTGGTTATTATCTTCTTCTACCTTTACGCCCCGAACTACCGCTAACGCTATAAGGAACGGGTGCGTAGGATCTTCCGGGGATATTAAAGGCGTGGGAAACAGTTTAAACCTTATAGTGGTAAACCGTAAAGTATCCGTAGTAATACTAGTATCCGTAGTCATAGCGGTAGCCTTACCTTTACCCGTAATAATAACAGTAGTATAGTATTCTCCTATAATAATAGTAGTATCCGTAGTTATAGTAGTGCCCGTAGTAATAATAGTAGCCTCTCTCGTAGTAATAACGATAGCCTCGCCTTCGTCCGTAGTAATAATGGTAGCGTTAGAGTCTTCCGACTCGAGATTTAACACGTTTACGACTATACCCCTTAATAGCAGTCTACTCGGGGTTATTATATCGTTAGATTAGGTAATATAGATAGATTATAGACGTTCTCTAATTTCCTTGGCGGAAGCTATAGCTTATAGGGCTTTAATCTTACCGTTAAAGGTTTTATCTTTATTAAAGATCACGTCTCTTATAGTAATAACGGCTATTAGGTATAAAAGCTAGACGCGGAAGCTATTCAAGAAGAGGTATCCGATATAGTATTCGATCCACGCCTTCGGTTTAAGCCTTTATAGACGGTTCCTTGGAGCTTAGATATTGCGCGTTTTTATAGAGACTTTATAACCGTATACTCGTAAGTATATAAGGTTAGGTTAACGGCTGCGCAGGTCTTTATATAACGTCTTCTACTCGGGAATATATCGTGGGGTTTCATTTTATAGATATATAATAGTCTTAAAGATCTTAGGCTAAATAGATATAGGCAGATTAGCCCAAATCCTAATAGCCCTCGCCCTTCTCTTAACTATACCTTTAATCCATTTTATAACGCCGTTTTAATTCTATAAATATAATACCGATAGCTAGCCTTTTACCCCCTTAGCAGCGAGGAAAGTAATAACTTCTAGGTGCTAAAATATCTCGGAATCAGCCCGTAAGATATATAGCTTAACGTCTAACTAGGTCTTAAGCAGAGTAACAACGTTCTTTAGCGTATAAAGAATAAAGCCTTAGTCTCTCTTCTATACGTAGTAATCCTACATATAACCTATAAACACGTCTATAACGAATATAATCGACTTATACACGCCGCCCGCTAACGACTCCGACTCTTTAAGATCGTAAAACCAATAGCCAGGGCTTCGCCGGGCCTTAACGGGTAGAGGGATAGTACCCTCCTAATCTATATAGGCACTTATAATTACCCGCACACGTTACACTCTACGGTTTACGGCCCCTTAATCCTTACCCCCTAGTCAGCGTTAACGATCCTTATAAGGGTATCTATACCGTAGTAGCTAAGGCGTTTATACTACCTTTATACTATAATCTTCTACGGTTCCCGCGGTTATCGTGATTTTCCGTGCGGGTTATCGTATAAGTGCCGAGCCGAAACCGTAAATACGGTAACGGTAGCTATAGCTTCTGTATACTCGATTATATACTAGCCGTGGATATATAGTAGCTTATAGATAGGCCGGTTATCGGTAGAGCTAATACTAGTATTATTTATAGTATTCTAGCGATATCCTTATAGGCGTAGCTAGCGTTTCGAGACTATATTAGTAATAAACTCCTTATAGTATACGGTATCGTATAGACGTAGTAGCCTTTTTATACTAGATAAGAATTATATACGCAGCTTAACGTCTCTATACCCGAGGATAGGAGCCTTATATAATATGCCCTGTCTAGGTATATCTCTAGCCAGCTAGTACTATCGGAGCTAGGGCTGCTAGAGTTCGGAATAGCGACCTTTAGGTATAGAAGATAGGGTGTAATAAAGATATCTTCTACTAATCCAAAGGCGGGCTTACCGGGAATATATCCTCGGCGAGCCCCGGACTATTTATTTCTCTATATAACCGGTCTATTCCTGGTCTTCGGGGCTATACGTATATTTAGGGAACCCGGCCCGGGCCCTAAACGTATATTTAGGTTCCGGCCGGTGGGTATTATACGTGCGTATAGTGCCTAGCGCGCGAGGACTATCCGTGCGTATAGTCCTACGCTATTCCGGCGTATTATATACCCCGGGCGAAAAGGGCCCTGTGTCCCGTGGGCGTCCTAGGGAGCTATTAGGCGATAAGGCACCCGATATACGTATAGCCGGCGTGTTAGGCGTGCTGGATAGAGTAGTTATTATTTATAACCTATACGAATAGACGGTGGTTATAACGAAAGGCAATAGGGGATAGATTATATTATACGCTAACTACGCTATTTATCGATTCTCTATACTATATTCGTGGCTATATAGTTCCGTCGCGCCTTACGCGACCGCGAGTGATAGGGAGGATTAAAATAAATAACGAAGGAGAGAGAAAGAAAGAAAAAATAAAGAAAATAAAGAGCTTATTTAACGGCTATACACCTATTCCCCAGTACTAAATATACTTACTATCTCTTTATATATTCGTATACCGAATACTAAATATAAACCACGAAAACCAAATAGACACCTAAGCTATATAAATTTTATATATTACTAAACCCTTATTTCTTTTCCTAAATAAGCTTAACTTAGACCTCTTCCACTTTAGCTAATTCGGCTTCCTTATCGGGGAAACCCTAATATTCCTTGTCTATTTTAAGTATATCCTTTATATCCGCGGAGGTAACCTCCGCCGCGCGTTTATCTAACTTAGCGTGATCGAGGTCGTACGATAAGATAAGACCCTTATTTCCCGGCTTATTATAGTACCTAGTAATAGCGGTAGTGTGGAGTATAAGGTCCTATACGCGCGTTTAGTGCTTAGTAAACCTATTAGCTATTAACGTATATTTAGCTAGGTTTATGCTTTTATTAGGGCTGAGCATAGTAATCTATGTCGCGTCTTCTATACGCTAGAGTACGAGAAGGAATAATAACCCCACGGCGTTTTAAACCTCGCTAGGAATAATATACTCCTCAAGGAAGTTCTTTGCCTATATTCTTACCGGAGCGGGTAGCACGGTGCCATATCCTCGCTATAGGAGTAAGCTTAGCTTCTACCCGTTATATATAAACTCTTCGTGTACGTAGCCGGCATTAGGGTGAATAGGCGCTTAGCTAGGTGTTTATAGCCCTATATCTATACTATCTCTTAGCCTAGCCTGGCGAAGAACCTTTTAGCGGCCGGGGAGGTTATATAGCCCTGGTATAGTCTTTTAAGGCTACTAGAAGGCGTGGTGGTAGTTATCGGCGTGGCGGTTACGGCGGTATTACTAGATATACCTAAATATAGCTAGACGAGAATATTAACGGCTTAGAGGATAGTAGGCGTTATTCGCTTAGCAGATAACTAGAGAAATTACCTAATAGATATAACGCGATTTTTAATAAGACTATTCTAGTCTCCTATCCTCGCTAGAAAAGTGGCCTTATTGATATCGCCTTTATAGCGTATTTCGACTACGTCTACTAGCTTAAGCACGAGGTGGGCTAATTCGTTCACTTCTTATAGGATATAGCCGGGCACTATTCTGCCCGCGGGGGGAATAATAGCCGGTAGGGACGATGCGGCTATACTAATACTGCTTATAGCCGACTGGATAGTAAACGAGGTTAGCGCGGTGTTATTTTACGGCGTGGACGGATTTGCCGAGCGTGTTACAGAGGCGGGGTCGGGCAGGAAACGCCTATTAGGCCCTTAAGGTGCGTTATATCAGGGTATACTAGCGAGATATTACTCGAATATTTACTTAGGTCTATTCTAATTTTACACGTCTAAATTATAATCTAGGAAAAACTAAGGCTAGGGATAGACGAGGGCTATTACTTTAGCGTTATATATACTAACTATATAATTTACCTTAACTACGGGAGTAAATACCGTTCGATATAAGGCACGGTTAAGCGGGTCGTCGTAACCTAACGCGGTAGCACGGCTTTAGTAGTCTATAACGATTTCTTTATTATCTCTATGCTAAATACGGAATATAGCACTTAACGTAGAGAGCTTAAAGATAAGTAAACTCCTATCACCGAATAGTATGATAGCACGAAAATAGCCTTTAAACGGTAGGCCCTTACCGGTCCTGCCGCAGTAAAAGTATCTAGAGAAATATTACTCGAATATAGTATCCTTCGAGCGATTAACTATAGATAGGTATTCTACTACGTATTACCTGGCTATAAATATAATAGAAAGTAAGAATATATAGAGAAGGGTATATACTTAATATAATAAGAGGATAACTAGGGAATATTTATTATCTATTTATATAAGTTATAATAGTGAATATATAAGGTAGGTCTAGAGATTATAATGCGTGAGAAGCTTACTATAGTGGCGAAGAGTAGGAGAATATAGGAGAGGGTGGCTCTGGTATATATTTTGTATACCCGTTTTAGGGGTATAGCTAATCTGGCGGAGCGGCGTAGAGGTTTTTATTATTCTATATTATTCTAGTTACGCGTGCCTTCCCTTTAAATATAAGACGATAGCACTTATGCCTTCTCTTATACTTTCCTGGCTATACGTGAATAGCGTTCAGTTACTATAGGTGATTTAAGCGGTGGCCTTAGTGAGTTACGCGGCTACGCGGCTATACTAGCGGTCGTTAAAGGTTTTTTACCTCGAGTAGTCTGTAATACTCCGAGTCCTTCGATATCTCCTAGCTTAAGCACTTTATTCGCCTTTACTCCCTTTATCGTTACTCGTAGCGTCTTTAAGGCTTTTTATCATTTCTTAAAGGCTTCGACTATTTCCGGTATATCTATAGCTTCCTTCGGTATCTAAACGTTACACTAACTTAGCTATCCTTTTTATCGAATTAGGTACTCGGTGCGTGGCTTACCGCGACCTTTTTTAGTGACTCTTTTATCGAGGATAGCGTTAATTTTATAATACTTATATAAGTCCTGTTACTCGTGCCTATCCTTATCGGGGTCGTTAGGATAAATAGGCCCTTTATCGGCTATCCAGCCAGGGAACGGGTCTATACCCGGTGTCTTTACTAGTTATAGATACGTAATACTAATAACAGGATAGATATTAAGCGTTACGGGTAGTTCTAGTAGGTATACTAGTAGTAAGACTTATTCCTTAATCTTAAATAGTCCTATTCGTTATTAACTAAGCTTTATCAAGAGTTTACTAGGTAGCGAGTAGCTATACCCGAGCGTAATAAATATAAAGTCCCCGGGCGTAAACCGAATACTACGGTGCTTTTTATTATATAGCCTTTTTATATATATCTAGGCTAAGGCGATAGATAGTTTAGCGTCTTCTTAGAATAGTTCTTAAGCGAACTACGGGTTCGTATCACCGATTATATTAAGGGGACTATTCGTCCGCGTACCGTATAGTAGTTTATTTAGTGAATACCCTAAGACTTCGCTAAAGGCGTTATTTAGATTAAACTATAACGCGATAATACCCTTTATCTATAGTGCGTTTAGATATATAGTAAGAAATATACGGATAGCGATTTTAACTATTTAATTCTTCTATTCGGATAGTCTATTAGTCTATAGGTACTATACTATTAAGAACTTAAGTAGTATACCCGCCTTCTTCTAAAGCGCTATCTAAAAGGCGGATAGAAACTTAGGGTTATAATCTAAAATAATCCTTTAGAGAATACCTTAGTTACCGAGCTAGAGGAACTAAAATAGGACGTAAGCCTAGTCTTCCGTAGTATAGGAGCTATACCTAGGAATAAAGAGGGTGGCTTTAGTGAATTTATCCGTTACTATAAGGAGGGAGTCGAATAGGGGAAAGCCCTCCCTTTACTAGGGAGAGCTAGCTAAAGGCACCTCGGGTAAGCCGATAATAAAATCTATAACGATAGTATAGAATAGAATAGGGGGAGTTATAATTAGTTATATCTCGCCGAGTAAGCGCTAACGATTAGTCTAATTAATAGCGTATATTATATAGTTAGCAATATAGGTCTTAATTTCCTTATAGAGCCTAAGGATAGCGAATCGGTTAACTAGCTTATACTAGGTTCTTTTAACGCCGAAGTAGTAGCGCTTATTATAAGCTGCCTAAATAAACTCCTAGTTTAAGGAGAATAGGATATAAAGCCGATACTTCCCGTTTTATTCTAGATAATAAAGGAGACTATTTTCTAACTCGAAAGGGATCTTAACCGGCGAATTATAGTCCTATAACTAGGTAAGGATAGGTCCTTATTTAGTATTATTAGTATAATTATCGCTAATCTTTTATCGTAGCTCGGCGTTTATTTTACGCTTAGAAAAGTAATAAATAGCCTAATCGTGCTAAATCCATTCTAGTTCCTTATTATCTTCCGCTTCCGGCTGGTTTATTATAGGTAGCCGTGATAAGGCGTTAGCTATAATATTTATTTTCCCGGGGATATACTAATAGTCTAACTAAAACTAGCTAAAGAACTCCGAGGAGAGGATAAGCTTTATATTTAACCTAGTCTTATCCGTGCTAGATAGCGTAGTAGACTTTATAAGACTAATAATAATAGCGTAGTCCGTGAGAATAATAATCGGATTATAATAAGCGGACTAAATAATAGTTCGGGTCTTACGAATAGCCTATACTAGGTAGACGACCTTTAGTTTAGTCGGCTAGTACTTTTACTCGGCTATATTAAGACCTTTACTAATATAGAGTACTATATAAATAAGGGTCTTGCTAATAATGCCTTTAGCGAGCTATTTAGTCTTATCGATAAGCTAGAATAGTATAGCGGAGAAGCCGTGCTCCTTAAAAGCGTCTAGCTAGATAAAGAGGATCTTCCCTAGATTATAGTAGAAAAGGTAGATATCCGAAGTAAGTGTATCCGTGATATCTTTAAATAACGCTATCTTTTCGGCCGTAAGCTTAAATACCGTTCGTTTAGTATAGGCCTTATAGGCTTAGCCCTAGTCCTTTCAGAGCTAATAGGCCTCCGCAAGTAAGGTAGTCTTTTATTATTAGAGGGAGGCGATTCGGTAGGCGAACCTCGGGATAAGGTGCCGTAGCTATCCGGTTATACTAATTTATTATTTAAGCGATTAGAGCGATAATAGCGGACGGATCCTTTATAGGGTATCGGTAGATTCCTTTATATCAAAGAGGCCTAAAGTATCGACCTTAAATCCTAAAAGCTATACTAATAAGTAACCGATAAAGGATTTACCCGGGGAGATAAAGATCCGCTTCCGGCTAAATAGTAATAGTACGGTCTTTAGATGCTAGGCGTATTCCTCCTCGGTATCTAAGGCCACGATAATATTATTAATAAAAGCAGCGGCGAACTTCTTATACGGTCGGAGTAGCTTATCTATATAGCATTAGATATAGGCTAGCGAATTACGGAAGCCTATAAGTATAACCTTCGAACGCTCGTATCCTTAATATAAGACGATAGTAAACCTTTCACGGTACGGCTTATATACTAGGAACTTATAGAAGAAAGCTTAAGTGTCGATAACGGAGATAAACTTCTTCCCCCGGAGACGCCAGATTACCTTATCCTATAACGGTATCGGGTATATATCGGGAATATTAGCCTTATTTAAGGTATAGAGATTAACTACTATTCGGCCTTTACGCTTCTCGTTTACGGTCCGCTATATAATAAATACTAAGGCCCCGAATAGTATAGGCTAAGTCGGCTATTCTATTCGTCCTTACTTATAGAGCTTATCTAGGGTCTTATCTAGAGATCGCTAGTTATTATAGCTAAGGGAATATAATCTTTAGCTAATCTTCTAATTATACTATCCGTTAACTAAAGGGACCTTTATATACTCCTTAGGAGGTATATTAATAACGCCTTAGTCGGTCTAAACCTTTAGATACTTCTCGATAATCTTACTAAACCGGCGTACGAACTAGTCGTTATAGCGGTAGATTATTACTTCTTTTTTAGTAGTCTCCATGGGGGCCTTTAGGCTCTTAGCGATACCTAGTTTACTTTCGGGAGTAATATATCCACGGAAGATATCCCCTTCGGCCTTACTAGGCGGTTCTTCCTATATACGCTTAAGCAGGATATCTCGCGCGTTATCGTAATCGGTATACTAATAACTATTTACCTAGAATAGCTCTATAACCTAGCTTAATACCTCTAGCGACGACTAATAGCTAGTCGTTAGCGTTAAAGATAGGCACCTAGACTAGTTATTAAGGATATAGTTTGGAGAGCCCTTTATATTCGGGAAAAACTCTATAGAATTAAGGTTTATTAGGCATATTAATTAGTATAAACCTATACGTTCATAGCGGGATAACTAAGTATTTAGCGGCCTTAAGTTTCCGTTAGATTAGAGAATATTTAGCGAATACCCTCGCGGGAATTATTAGGTCCTGGTAAGCGCTAATATAAATAGCTTCCTACGTGTTAAGGATATCTAGCCTATTAGGATAGTTAAACTCCTATCCTAGGAGAAGACCGGCGTCGAGCTTAGGTATAATCTAAGCCCCGACGTATAAGCGGCTAATCTTCTTCTTATTACTTACCGTGCCTTAAACTAGTACGGTAAAGGTAGCCTATCCTAGGGTCTTTATTAATCCTATCCCTTATAACACGGCGCGCTTAGTCGGATTAATATACTTATTAGAAAATCGACTAAGGAGCTACTAGCTTATTACGTAGCGGGAGGCTCCTAAGTCGATATAAATATCGCATAGTACGCCTATAAGGGAATTATAGGCTTAGATCCTGGTATACGTATACCCGTAAGGACTATTAAAAGGGTCCCTAACTTCCTAGATAATACCGTTAATTAGCGGCGAGTCGTATCCGCCCTACTCCTTTAGTCGGTACGGCTAGGAGTAGGTCTTTTTATATCGGATAGTCTCTGGATTTAATCTTATAGGTTAGTAGTATTTACTATACTATTAGCGTATCTAATAAAGATCGGTATACTTAGGTATAAATCCGGGTCTATTAGCGACCTAATATAGTTAGTTACTTTATTCGCTACCCGCGCTTTTATCGTCCTCGGAGTCTATAAAACCCTTAGAGTTCCCCTCGGTATAATAGTACTCGGGTTCTATATTAGCTTTATTTCCGGACACGGGCTTAGCAGCGGCTTCTTCGGCGGAGGCGTTAACCTAGTCTTAAGAGCGGTCGCGGTAATAGTCTCTGTATCGGCGATTAGATTACTTATTAACGTTATTAGTTAGGAGTTATTAACCCTTATTATTAGTATAATAATTAGCGTTTAGTGTAGGCAGCGCGCGATTCTTATTTTAGCGGCGGAGCTAACTAGGATTAGGGGAATAGCGGTTAGGCTATAGTATTCGGCGGTGCTCGGGCGTTAAGCGATTATCGTAATACTATAGCGCGGGTTATTAAACCACCACGATAAGGGGTAAAGCGCTATATATTCCGCGGTCTTATTTAGGGAGGCTATATTAACTAATATAATACTTCTAAACTCCTTAGGTACAGTTCCGGTACTATCCTAGTATTAGGTTTACTAGGGAATTTAAGAAGTCGGCTAACTTTACCTTAGGGCTTAGTCAGATCACGGTCGCGGTTAGGCTAGCGTTAAGCTTATCCTAAACGATAGATAAAAGCTTTCCCTAGGGTTTATTAATAGCCTTTACGAGTCGGGCGACCCTATTAGCGAATACGCGGATATAACGACGGTTTATAATATCTTCTAGGGTATACTTTTCCCTATATAATCGGTACTTAGCTTTTTCACACGGGAGATTGAATCAGCTCTCTAAACTCTCCTTCTAATTCTTTAGAGTAATATTCTTATTATACTATTCGCGGAGTCTAGGGTCTATAATTATTAGCTATTTTAAGGCTTTACTTAGTAGGTAGCGGGAGATACCGCGGGTAAAGGCTTTATTATACCTAGGGCTTATCTCGGTATATTACTTTATAGTATCTATAAAGCGGAATACGTTAAGAAAGACTAGCTTAGTGCTTTCTATACGGATATCCTAGGTAACGGTAAAGTATTCCGGCGGGTTAAAGTATCTAAGGTTATCTGCCTTAAAGTAAATCTAGGGTTATTATAATTACGATCCGCGCTAGAGTTCCCTGATAATAGCTAATAGGTCCGATTAGCGTATATATATTTAGTCTCCGCCCGTAAAAGGCGGTTAAGTAAGCGCTAAAGGAGGGAGAGGCGTTTTATCCGGTAATCCGGTACTTTAGCGGACGTTTTAATAGCTAGGTCTAGGAGCGCTAAATACTATACTCTTAGAGTTAACCGGGTAGTTAGCTAAAAAGGCCTAATTAGGGATATTAGATATTTAGCATTTTATAGCGTTCGAATAACGAATAATAGTCTTAGTAAAAGATATATAGAACACGGACGATTAGTATAAGGAGGATTTACTTAGGGAGTATATTAATTCCTCCTCCTTAATTATAGGCTCCTTATCCGTAGCCTTTATAGTAGGCCGGATAGAGAGTAAGGTAGGTTTTATTATAGTGAACAACGGTTCCCCTAACTCTCCCGTAATTTTAAGGCGACGCTAATTACCTGGCTCTTATATCCTAAGCCCTATTATAATAAGCTAGGCGGAGCTAGGTAAAGTAAAGCTAGTACTAGCGGAGCTAGTATTAGTAAGGCTAGTATTAATAAGGCTAGCGCTAATAAGGCTCCCTCCGACACGGTTAATTAGGTTAGCCTCGGGATCTAGCTCGCCCGTATAAGGAGTAGGACTAATAGTAAACGGTTATATAGGTTTTTTCCCCTTAATATCGCGGGGTTCTTATATACCCGCTAGGATCTTCTTATAAATAGGTTCTTTATTAAGCTATGTTTCGAAGGCGTTTACGAAGTTATCCGGGTTTCGGATCTATTTCTTTAGGTAGGATATATCGGACACGGACTCCGATCGCGAGATTCTTCCTTTTAAGGTTAGGCCGCTCGCGCCGGCTATCACTAGGGCGTACACGGCCCTCTTAGCTATATTAAGCAGAGCTATATCTTTAGGCGTAAGGAGATTAATAATAGGGTCTAAGAAATTATCTAAGAACTTAATAAGATTTTTCGCGTTTTTAGCGCTTCGCGGATAAGGATAATCGTTAAGGAGGTTTATATCGGTTATAATAGCGGAGTCTTAGGTTTTACGGCGGATTTTTTATTTAGTAGAGTTAGTATAATTACCGAACCTGCGTACGAATAATAGGCCATAGTTCTTATATACTCCACGCCTTAGTCTAGTAAAGGAGAGGCGTATTTACTTAGTATGCTAATAGTTATATAGTTCTATCGGTATACTACGTGTTTATATAGTTATAGGATACGTAGCTCGTATTAAGCGGCGGTACGCGAACCTCGCTTAAAAGCTTAGTTACTATTATTTAATATACCCTATCTAGGTATATCTCTGGCTAGCTAATACTATTGGACCTAGGGCTTCTAGGGTTCGGAATAGCGACCTTTAGGTATAGAAGATAGGGTATAATAAACATATCTTCTACTAATCTAAAGGCGGGCTTACCGGGCATATATCCTCGGCGAGCCCCGGATTATCTCTTTCTCTATACGACTAGTTTATTCCTGGTCTTCGGGGCTATACGTATATTTAGGGAACCCGGCCCGGGTCCTAAACATATATTTAGGTTCCGGCCGGCGGGTACTATATATACGTATAGTGCCTGGCGCGCGAGGACTATCCGTGCGTATAGTCCTACGCTATTCCGGCGTATTATTATAGGTGCTTACTTAAAGAGATAAAGATAAAGTACTAGTAGGTAGTCTACCGACTATAAAACCGCCTTAATTATTAAGAATATAGATTAATAATCCTAAGTCTAGAATCGCGTAGTGTAATAATACTTTAGCTTAGTTAATAGAGAGGGATACTCCTTATTATAATCTTAATAGTATTATCGTATAAGGATACTCTATACCCCTTATCCGATAGAAGGCTAGTTATACGGCTAACTAGAGAACCCGCTGATTTTAGTACGTAGTAGTTATAATAAGCGTAGTATTATAGAGTTAATTCTCCTAGACCTCCTTTATCTTATTAGCGGTGGTAGCCCCTAAGGCTTTCCGCCTTTTCTGTATCGCGGTGTCCACGCGGCTTTTAAAACTATAGTTACGTATCTTCTTTTCTATAACCTTCGTAATATCTTCACGGCCTCGCTAGCTATAAAGGCGTATATCCGGCCTTATATACTAATAGGCGGTAGTAGATTAGATATTCTTATATATCTTATAAGGCCTCTTTATCGCGGGAGGGATAGCCTTTATAAACGTATCGCTACGAGGACGCTTCTTATTATCTTTATTATTAGCAGTATCCTTAGTATTAGGGAGGTTTCCGCGGGTGTTAAAGGTGCCTCTCCCGACTCTAGGCTTTATAGCGGCGGATTATAGACTTTTTATATGATTAAGAACCGCTCTTAAAGCCTTTACGAAGTTATTAATTATTAACTCGTTGTCCGTAATCTTAGTATAGTCATTTACTAGGTAGTTATTACTCTATTACTAGGCGATAGGTCTAATAGCGTTTAACGCGTTATCTGCCCAACGGTCCGCGCTTAATAGCTCTAAGACGTCTATATATATGTAGTATATTATCGCTATTTTCTAGCTTATAACCCACGTGTCTATATCCTTAGGTATAGCCTTTATAGGTATAGTATATCGTCGATATAGGATTAGGGCTTCCTTACAAAGGTTTATAGGGGTTAATTCTATATTCGCGTAGAGGAGAGTAATCTAGGCTTATAGGTTATTTACGTTATCGTCTTATAGCTATATAAGGAGGTTATATAATATAGTATAAACGGTCCCCTTAATATGCGAGCGTACCTTATTAAACTCCTTTTACTACGCTTCTTAGTTAGCCTTTTCCTCGCGGTATATACGGCGATCTTATAGGTAGTGCGTCCGCCCCTTTTTAGAGAGGTCGTTAATAGATATAAGTGTTTTTATCGGTAGTTCTTTTATTACGGCCGTAGCCTTCTTATAAGCGGTTATCTTCTTCTTATTAGCGATTATAGTAATAGTAGGAGTAGCCGCGGCCGCGGTAGCGGCCGCGATAGGGTTTTAGCCCGAGGTATTAGTGGCTTTATCGCCCTTTAGCGTAAGAGTTAACTATAAAGGAAACCTTATACCCGGAAGCGACGGTAAGGAATTATTACTCCCCTAGGGGCTACTCTATAATATATTAAGAGAAGAACTCCTAGTATTACGGAAAACACTTACCGACCTAATAGATAAGGGATTTATCCGTGCTAATAGTTTAGAAGCCGCGGCTCCTATCCTCTTTATAAGGAAGCGAGGCGGAGGACTTTATTTTTATTATAACTATTAAGCGTTAAATGCGATTACTAAGTAAGACCGTTACTTACTCCCTTTAATCGCTAAGATACTATAAAACCTAAGCTAAGCGAAATAGTTTACGAAGCTTAATATAATCGCTACCTTCTATAAGATTAGGATAGCCCTAGGACACGAATATAAGACTATATTCCGAACTCGGTTTAGGCTTTTCGAATAGCTTATCTACGTATTCGGCTTAAGTAAAGCCCCTATAACTTTCTAGCGATATATTAATAAAACGCTATAACGCTACCTAAATAACTTTATTACCGCTTATATTAATAATATCCTAATCTACTCTAATAGGAGTCGGGCTGATGATAAGGCGAAGGTAAAATAGGTACTCCACGCCCTTATAGACGCTAGCCTAAACCTAGATCCGTTAAAATACGAGTTTAGTGTAAAGATAGTAAAGTACCTAGGATTTATAGTTACTGCAGGAAAGGGCGTATCTTATAACCTAAAGAAGTTACGAGCTATCTGTGAGTAAGAAACGCCTATGACGGTTAAGGGCGTGCGAAGCTTCCTAGGGTTTACGAATTATTACCGGATCTTTATTAAGGACCTTTCGGGGATCTCTACCTCTTTAATAGCATTTACTAAGAAAGACTACGCCTTTTAATAGGGTGCTAAGGCAGAAACGGCCTTTAGCGAGCTAAAGCGAGGTTTTAAGAAGGACCTATACTATAATAGTAGGACTTAGTAAATAAGATATTTATAGAAATAGACTATTTAGAGTTCGCCTTTAGGGGTAGCCTTATATAAGAAGATACGGACGGAAATCGCTATATAGTTATATATTACTCTTATAAACTTAATAGAGTAGAATATAATTACTTAATCTATAATAAGGAAATATTAGTGATTATAAGTCATTTAATAATATAATAGACTAAGCTTATTAGCTATAGGTAGTTTATAGTCCTCTCTAACTATAAAGCCCTTAAGTACTTTATAATAAGCGAATACTTACTAAGCGATAAAGCCGATAAGCTAGTAAGCTTATATAGTTCGACTTTATACTTAGGTATCGGAAGGGAAAGGATACTACGATAGCGGACGCCCTCTCGCGTCGATAATAAGATAAGCCTTAAAATATAACGGATAAATAGGAGTAATCTCGTTATATTTAACTAATCCCCGATACCGTGATTTTACCTAGTATTCGCGATATTAATAGCGGTTAAATAATCTTTAAGGTAGATTAAAAGCTATAACGATTATAGAATAAGACGCTTATAACTAATAAATAGTATTAAGGAGCCTTATCCGCGGTTGTTAAAGAAGAATAGTAGTTTTTACTATTATAAGAATTAAAGCTATAAAGAGCCGAGTACTCTATCTTTACTACCGGGTAATTACTTCTCCGTGACCGAATCTAGGTGCCCGGGTCTATTAAAGGGTTAATATTATAAGGGAGGATTATCTAGTTAATTTATAACTTAGTAATCGGAGGATACCCCGGACACGAAAATACTATCGCCTTAGTAGCATGTCGCTTTTTCTAGCCGAGGATAAATAAGGATATCCGATAATTCGTCTAGAACTACGATATCTACAGAAGGAGTTATATATAGAGGAACGCGAAATAAGGCCTTTTATACCCTCTCCCGGTACTAGAACGAATACGGAGCGACTTATTAATAGACTTTATAACGGACCTACTACTAGCCGGTAAGAAAAAGGCGCGCTACCTTTAGGTTATTATAGATCGCCTAATTAAAGCTATAATATTAGAAGCGATAAAGATAATAGAAGCTAAAGTTTATACGGAATAGTTCCTATACTACTACTTCCGGTTTTATAGAATACCTAGGTTAATTATTAGTAACTAAGGTTTAAACTAGATAAGCAGGTTCTAGAAATACTTTTATAAGCTTGTATAGATATCGCGTAAGCTTAGTATAGTATACTACCCTTAGACCGATAAAGTAATAAAGCGTATAAACTAAGAAGTATAAGCCTATTTACGAGCTTTTATCTGTTATACCTAAGATAACTAGGATTACTTAGTACCCGTAGTATAACTAGCCCTAAATAACTATAAGAGCTTTATAATAGGGTTTAATCCCTTTTTCTTAGAATATAGCTACTATTTTAACCCGATCTAGATAACTAAGGAGCCCCCTATAAAACCTAAAGTATTAGCGGCCTATAATCTACTATAACGCTTATAAGAAGCGACCGAGTTTGCCTAGGCCGTGATCGTATCGATATAGCTCCGGAATAAGGAGTCTACTAACTAATATCGTATACCGGCTAAACGCTTTAAGGTTAACGACTTAGTCTAGCTATTATTAGCTAACTACTTAACTCCGCGATTATCCTATAAGCTTAATTAGCTTTATCGTAAATACCGAGTTATAAAGGTAATTAGCCTATATATAATCGAGCTCGCTAAACTATAATAAATCTACCCCTAATTCCACGTAGACTTATTATATCGCGCGGGCGATAACCCCTTTCCGGGATAGGTAGTAGATAACCCTTAACTACCGCCTATTTAAAAGGTAACTAATAGTAAAAAATAGGAAATTAAGGAAATCCTCTAAGCGAGGATAAAAAGGCGAGGTAAAGGATTAAAATATAAGGTACTAGTATAATAGATAAGATACTATAAGCCTATATAGGAACCGCTAGAACTATTAGCGTAAATATAGGTATTTAATAGATTATGAAAGGAAATTCGGCTTAATACTAATAAATAATAGCTCGTTAAATACCTTCGCGCTATTATAATATAGGAGCTAATATATAAGCGATCGTATCACGATAATCGGAAAGGAGTAAGAGTTAGATTTAGTTTAGGCTAGATAAGCCCTATACCCTAGCTACGCTTAATATAAGCCTAGATCGATATTCTTAGCCTTAAAATCGCTATCCTCGGGATTATCGATTTCCGTAAAAGTCTTACCTTTATCGCCCCGTTATAGGTTAGAGTCCGTCTCCTTAACCTTATTATTATCTTTATTATCGCCGTTATCGGGGATTATAACCGCGCTAATAATAGTTATATATATAGGCGTAGAAGCCCGCTTACGCTCTATATAGTATTAGAATTCGGAAATCACGAGATTAGCACGACTAAGTATAAGAATCTCCCTAAATAGCCGAGTATACTCCCTTAGCTCTATAAGACTAAGGCGCCTAAAGTCTTCGTCCGATAATATCGACCCCGATAAGGGAGTAGGAGTAATAAGATAAGCGTTCTTTTCCGCTATAATATTAGCAGGGACCGGGCCCGAAACTACTACTTAACCTATAACCTCGCGAGGAGGAGATAAGGCTAGCTCTTCCGCCCTAATAATAACCTCCTCTAAAGGCGATATATCTAGTCCCGACGCTATCTTTTCTATAACCTTTAAGGGAGGAGAAAAGACTAGTATAACCACCTCGCTAATAACCTTTATTACTGGAGGAAGCGAGGCTAGTTTAGTTACCTTATTAATAACCTTAGGAAAAGGCAGTAAGGTTAACTACGGTACTATATTTTCTTAGACCTCCTAAGGAGGAGAAAGGGCTAGCGCGATTACTATACCGGGAGCCTTTACGGGATATATAGCTATAGGTAATATCGCTATTATCGCTTCCCTAGCTATAAAGGTATCCTAAAACGCCGCGTAGGCGTTAAAATACGGTTCTTACTCCTAGAAAAAGGGTTAGCGATATAGTTATAACCTTAAAGGGGGAGGAGGTCTTATAGGGGTGTTTTTATTATTATCGCTAATAAGGGTAACCGTTTTAAATAACCTTTACGCATAGCCTTTAAGGTACGCTAAAAGAGGAGTATACTAGTATATTTTTATGGAGTATATATAGTATTTCTTTTCCTAACTAATCTAGCTATAATAAAGGCATTTATACTTCCTATTAGCGATATCGCGCATATAAAGGAGGTATAGCTTAGTATAAATACTACCGGGAGGGTGCTTAGGAGGCTAACTACCCGCCGATTTCTTTTTCTTAGGCGGCGGCGATAGCGTTAACGCGAACTATTATATAGTTAGTATCGCCTTAAGGCGTAAGAGTATTATACCTATATCGTTATCGGCGGCGCGCTTACTACTATTATTACCCCTATTATCGCCGGGGGCTAGCGCTATCTACGAAACGATATAAGTTAGAGAAGGGTTCTTTACGAAAAGATCGCGAGTAAGAGATATCTTACCTTAAACAGGGAGCTCTTAAACTAACTAAGTATTGCTAAAAACTATCTAAGGATAGGGGAGTTAGGAGAGTTATCGCTATAAGAAAGAATAAGTATATACGGAATTACGATTACTATTATTATTATTATTAAAGGTAAGGAGAGGAATAGAGGAAAAGGAAGCCTATAAGGAAAACGGGGCCGATATATCTACGGATAGGATCTACGCGAGGGTGGCCTATATTACTATTCCGGGTATATATATAAAGGTTAGCTAACGACTTAAGATTTCTTTAATATCGAGGTAAAGGCGAGGTACGATAAAGGGACGCGATTATTCCTTTATCACCGCGACGTAAGGGGAGCCGAACTATAATAAGGATACGCGGTTATATAACCCCCGGAGGGAGAGGGGGGGGATAGTATTACGTGTTAACCCCGATATATAGATCCGGCTATACTCCAGATCTTCCTAACTACGCGCTTAGTTAACGGACCTATATCGCTAAGTCATCGCTACCTTATAGCTAGCCTAGCGCTATAGACTTTTCTCCTTTTTCCTTCTTCTCTCCTTAGTTCTAGATAATCTACTATTACGACCTTACTTAGTGCTATAACCTATGACTAGTCGTTTATACTACGATAGTTACGCTAATAATCTATAATAGGCCCCCTTATTTACCTAGGTAAAAGACTATTTATCTACGATTAAGATTCCTTTTAAGGAGGATAATAGCCTATTATACTACGTGGAGTAGAATAGTAAACGCCGTCTTTATATACCGTTCGCCCTATATCAGGAATTTATTTATACTACCTATAATAAACGCTATTACATCGGCGCTAAGCATACCTAGCACGACCTTACTAGCTACTTCGCTATTTCTAGGTTATATAGGAAGGTAGAGTCTTATATCACTAATTATTAGGTTTACACTACGCCGATACGTTTACTAGGCTACCACTGCCTATCTACGGACTATAGCACGTATAACGCCGTGCCCGGTATTCCCGACTAGGACCCTAAGTGTCTCTTAGACTTCCGGGAGACGCCGTGGAAGGCCGTAGAACTACTTTTAGATTCTTTATAGTGTAACGTCCTCGAACGGCTAGATAGTAGAGATCTTTACCCGGAGGTTCCCCGTTTTATTACCGGCCGAGGATTTAAACGCGGACCTGTTTAGAATATCGTGGTTTATTATCTCCCCTTAGCGTATCTCCGTTATTTTATAACGTATACTCCTTTTTTCCCTTCTTTCCTTTCCTTTTTTTCTTTTCCCTTTTTTACTTTCCTTTCTTTACTTTCCCTTCTTTACTTTCCCTTTATTCCTTTCTATTATAAATACTTTTGCCGTCCACGGTTACTAAGTAGTTACTATACAGTCTTACTAGTTACTATACCCTATTAGAGAACGCCCGCAGGATATAGGGCTTATATTACCCGGGGCAGATACTTAGGGATATTAGTTTATAACTAAGTATATACCTGAAAAAGCTATAAAGGCGTAAGAGTCTATTAAGTGTAGATACCGGAAGGAGCTAAGCGACGCTTCTAAGGAAAGATAAAGACTTTAGTTAATTTAAGGATAGCTTTAAAGAAAGCGGAGGTTCTAAGTATACTATAACTAGGAGACGCTAAAGAACCGTAAGACGTTAAAGAATTACGGGAGACCTAGCGGAAGTAGGAGACTACTAAGGCGTTATAAGGCACGCCAGCGATATAATATAAGATATATATACCTTCTATTAGCCGCTATAATATCTAAGAACGCTAGGGAATACTAGGGAATAGTAGGAATAGAAGGACTATAACCTATATATATCTTTTATCGGCTATGATAATTATAGTAACCACGGCACTCCGCTAGGTATAGGAAAAATAATATTATACCTATAATACTCGGATCTTAGGTTCTTCCTCTCTCCTTTTTTCTTAAAGCCACTATTATTCCATATATTATATATTATAGTTTATTACCGAGTAATCGTCCTTACTATCTCCGTTATCGTATCTTCGTCGTGTTGTAACGTATCTTCTTTTATGTATAATTCCTATAACGTTTCCTATTATATTTATTAGTTCTTACGGCCTTACCGTTTATACCGGGTTATATCGCGGTATACCGAGTGCCTTATACCGTAGATATATTTTATAGTTAAGCTCCGTTTATCGTACTAACCCTTTAAAGACGTGGAGTATCGGGAATTATTTCACAGAGCCTTTAGGAACTCTAATAAACTCGGCTCCGGGTTTACTAAAAAGGGTTATTTTAGAGCTATTACACTTTATAGCGGCGAGGAATAACTAGAGAACGAATTATCGGCCTTAGGTACTAGGTTCGCGCTCTAGAAAACCAGCTATAAGTCTAAGATAGCCGAGTTCTATAGGTACGCGGAAGGGTTAGAAAACGATTATCCCGAGACTTATAATCTTAACCGAACCGTGTTTATGCCTAAAGAATACCCCGAGGTTTATTAGATAATTACTAAGAATAAAGTAAAGAATATCGTAAGCTAAGTTCCCTAGCCCGAGTTCCTGCTAAAGGGAAACCCTAAGCTTATATTGTGGAACCGCCCCTAAACCTTATTTAAGTATTATATTGTAGTAAGAGACGCTAACGCCCCCCGTAACTATACGGGAAAATATATTAAAACGCCGTAATTAACCCGCTATATTAAGGCGGACTCCCCTGCTATTAGCTCTAGCTAACAAACGACTACGTTTATTAACCTAGGATCCGAGGCTGAGGCTATAAACGCCGTGGCGTTATCTGCTAACGCTCCCCGGGGTAAAACCCTAAAGAAGCTAGCGAGCTTAATAGTTTTAGGCTTTATACTGTAGTATATAGGGGACTATATATATCTATCTAAGACCGTGTACGATATAGTTACTATAGAAGCCTAAGGAATTATAGTATATATAGATCTTAAGACTAATATAGGCTAGTATATAAAGTAAGCAAATATAATAAATAAGCTTATCCGTAAATGTATCCATAGGCTGCCTATGGAAAAGGCTAAGGAGCCCGCCTGTATTATACTTACCGTCTAAGAGTTCCTTACTATAATTCGTACCGGGGAAGAACTATCGCTTACGCTATCTAGTAAACGCGCGGCGCCGTTAAATACGGATAAATAGCTAGCTAAACGAGTAATTAGTTCTATAGATATAGAAAAGGCTTTACGAGATATTATTAAAAATATAGCTAGTTATCTTTATATCGTAGGCTTAAAGCCCGCGGAAGAATTAGTCTTTAAGAACGATTAGATTATTAGTATTATCCGTGAGCGCGATTACGCTATCGCTCTGCCTATCCTAATAGCTAAGTTTATACTTACTTCGCTTAGCGACGTAGCCGCTAAGAATAACGCGTAGAATACCGCGGATCTACTATTAATCCTAATAATATAGCGTATAGGATATATAATAATTATCGCCCCCCTTACCGGCGACGGCTAGCTTACTAGCACGCGCCGGGATAAACTGGTAAATATACTAACCTCCGACGCCGAGAAAGTAATTAATATCGCCCGTTACTATATTATATTAAAAGCCGTATAGGCTAATCGTGTAACCTCTTGCCTAGAGGAAACCTATACCAGCGGTAGAGCCGAGCTTAAGGCCCGCGCCGCGGGGATTATTATAGATAAGACCGCTCTAGCCTTAAATATGCCGCTAAACTAATAGGGTATTCTAATAGCTAGACCGTAACCTGTTAGCAATAACGACGAAATTATTATACTAGATTAAATATATCGCTAAGGATATTAGGTATAGATAAAACTAGGACTTCGCTGTAATACACGGTAATATAGATTAGGAACGCGGTAAAAAAGGATACCACGGCGCTAGTATATCTATAATTATTTTCCTTTTATTAGTTTTTTTTTACTCGCCTTAGGTCTTACTAAGCACGCTTTTACTTTCTTTTCTTCTCTCTTTTTCGCCCGGTTAGGTAGTAGATAATAAGGGCGGCGGTTATTATTAGGGCACCGCCGCATAATAATATTTTCTTTCTATCTTCCCTAACTATACCGCGGTTTACTAGTATAACCATAAAAATGCCTTAAGTAAGGCTATCGTAGTTACCGGGGAAAGCCCGCGGGATATAGGGCTTTATTACCTAGGGTATTTAATACGCCCTAGATTCTACTAGGAATACTAGAGTGTACTATGGGGTACCCTAGCTATACTATAGTATAAGCTATAGTATACACGGATTACGCTATAGGTACCTTTAGGGTATACTATAGCTTCCCTAGGGTATAATTAGTGAATACCGGGGAATCCCCCGGGGTCCTATACGTAGAAGCCGAGGATTCTACGGGGTTTACCCGTGGAATACTTAAGTCCTGGGGCGCGCCCCCCTTAGCTTAGAGAAGATATCTTATTTTACTACACTTTACGGCACCCTAAGGTTACCCCTTTAGAAAAGCCTGGCTCCTAGGTCTAAGACTACTGGCTGGCTAGATTTATGCCTGGTCAGGGCACATTAACTACCTAGAATTCGGTGGGCATAGACTCTTCCTAATCGTAAATAACGCGTCCTTCGGGGATAATCCAAACCATAAGAGTTTATAGGGATATACGATAAAGCTGTTCGGCGGCATTATTAACTAGAAGGCGGGTAAGTAACCGACGGTTACGATATCGTTAATAGAGTCGAAACTACTCGCTCTTACTTTGACGGCTAAGGAGACGTTATTTATTAGTGGGATATTAAGAGCTTTAAAGCTTCGGTTAGTTTACTAATAACTATAGCTATACTACGATAATTAGTACGCTATTAACCTTATTAATAATAAGGTATAACGTCTACGAATAAGACTACGATATATCAATATTTATAACTAGTAGGCGCGCTAGTTAGTATAGTAAGGCCTCTTTAAGGTTATGTATATTAACACGAAGGATATAATCGCGGACGGTTTAACGAAGGTATTACCGGAGGCAGGGATTAAAAGACTATAGTAATAGCTTAATTGAACGGATTAAAAGGATTATATCGAGTAGTTAAAATAACTATATAAAAAGATCGAACGCGCTAAGGCCGTAGCAATAATAAAGACCCCCGAGGGCAAAGTAGATCCGATAGATATAGATCCGATTAAGTAGATCCGGCAAATCAGGATCGAGGAACTAATTAAGATAGATCTAAATTAAACGGTTAAATAGGGCGGATTTAGATCCCTTCTAGAGGGCGTTTTCCCTTAACTATTAATTTTAGAAGAGAAAAGTTAAGAGCTTTTAGTTTAAATAAAAGCCTTTAATTAGTTAGTTAACCTAGGACAGACCCACCTTAACTAAGGGGGTATATCGTATAGGTACACGGACCACGACGTGGTCCCTAGGGGATCTATGCCTGACTAAGGGCTTCGGATCTCGGGGACCTCGGGTATTTAGATATAATAAGGGAGGATACCGGAAAAGACCGGATAGGATCTAAATAACATAGTACCCATAACAGAGTCTTCACCACCTAAATTAAGGGTATAAGAGACTCACACAGATATAACTTAATATAATATATATACACAAGATGTCTGCTCTACTAAGTTAATTATATAAGTGCTATTTTAACGTGCGATAACTATAGCCTACTATCCTTTCCGTTAGCTATTAGCCTAAAAGTATAATCCAGATACGTAGAAAAGACGAACCGGGCCTATATCGGCCCCGTAATAGTATTACCCTACCTAAGGATAAGTATATAAAGGTTTTCTCTAGGACCCCGGGTTTTCCCCTTTATAGCTACCTAAGAAGGACTATATAGCCTAAAATAGGTTTTTATAAATTGGATAGGATAGCGTAGTAAGATTAATAATAATAATAATAATAATAATAATAATAATAATAATAATAATAATAA